>NC_051176.1:162793480-162951447 GCF_013339695.2 Rhipicephalus sanguineus
CAGTGGAGTGCACCAGCACGTTCGGGTACGAGACTGTCTTTCCTCCAAGGTTAGGTGGCCTGGAAAGAAGAGAAATATCCACCACTGAATTATTGGATACACGCAGTTGCCCACTTTTCTTAAAGGGGCCCTGCAACACTTTTCGAAGGAACTATCAAATGACTTCATTAAAGGAGTTTATTGCCTCACAAATCGACTACCGGAAAAATTTTTAGAATCCGTCAAGTATGAGCGGAGTTACAGGGATTTGCCGCACGCTTTAAAGGGACACTAAAGAGAACAATGATTTTTTTCTTGTATTAGTAAATTACTCCTTCACAATACCAAAAAACGCTTGCTGTGAGAGGACACTTGGTTCCATATCCCCTTACATCATCCATTGGTGGGCTGTTGCCTATTAGTGCTTCTATTGCACACAGAATGCATACAAGTTATTAGTCATTACCGCTGTTTACGGTGATCACTATTGACCACTGGCACATTTTGTACAAACTACCTCCCTGCATCTGTATCAACGATGAGCGTTACATGTGCTGGGAATGTTGGCAAACAGCCAGGGGGGAGGAAGGTTGGGAGACCCCCACATATATTTACACCCACTGTATCTATACATATATTACAGCACATATTTGGGGGGGGGACCCCTAATGCTGGAAGGAAGTAACTCACAACTATTGATTTTGCCCAGTCAGAGGGTGCTGTCTAAGTCATTTCTTAATTTGTCTCTCTATAGTCCTGATGCAGCAGTGACAACTCCCTGCAATAAGTATTACAGGAGCAAAGTCCGCAAGAGCAGACAGTGTCAAGGACGTAGTCTCGAATGCGACACTCTGGAGGTGAAGCAAAACTGCTAGCCGGCCTAATTGGAACGAATTCATTGTAGTTTAATGACGTTCCCTTTTCATTTTGTCGATGTAGGTACCTTTATGGTTTTTTTTTTCTTTTTTTTTTCGTGTGTGTGGACGCGATGATCTCGGGAATTGTGGTCCAGTGATTGTTATATGTGCGGATGGTGTGTGCTCTCTGGCGCAAGCGCGCAGATCACGTTGGGCTTTTAAGCAAATGTTTTTTTTTTTCAAAAATAAATCAGTTGTTAGATTGCGCTTGTCCGTGTGTCTCCTTTCTTCGTCTCCGTTTGTTTTCGCGCAACTACTACAATGAACTCTGGAGGTGGTGATGGTGTAAAGGTATTTGAGCGCTTTTATGAAATATTCACGAGTGTACTAAAAAGAAACCTTACAGTGCACTTTTGCCATTGTAAATGCTACATAGCATTTCCCTCAGCAAAGCGCAAAGTGCCCAACCACAAACGAAACGTACACCTTTGTTGGCATTTCTGCATTCAAGTGGGCATGCCAGATGTTGACGAAAATATGTACCATATTATACTATGGTCGTCGAGGTGCAAGTACGCTGCACAGTACGGCAGCAGGGTGTGTCCACATAAGAACAAACGTGACTCTGTCCCCTCTCCCGATCTTGGTGAAATTTACTCTAGGCCAGGGGTTCTCAAACGTTCTCGCCTTGGGGAACCCCAACGTTTTTTCCAGAGTGCCGCGGAACCCCCAACTTTTTCTTGAGCATGAAGACAATCGAAAGCGGGGAGAGGTGGTGGTGGTGGGGGGGGGGGGGGGGGGGGGGGGGGGGTAGGCGAAACGCCTCTCGACGCGCGCAACCACAGTATTAACACTGCCCGCGTTGGCCTGTTCTCTTTTCTTTAATATCGAATACCATCACCGTTGATGTAGAACGAACGGTAAAGAATGGCGATTCTCCCCCGCGCCGCTCCGCGAGTTGCGTAAAGCGCCCGCCGACCATACACTGCATGCTTCAGGCACCGCGCAGCGTAAGCAATGTGTTCACGAAAACGACACGCCGGACGTACAGAGGCCTGTTTTGTTTTTTGCAAAGCAAAAAAGGAGGCATGCTAGTCGCACAGCGAAACAGCCGTCGACCGACACACTGGTCGTAAAGCTAAGCCTAAATTTCCTGTAGCCCACAGCGCGGCACGAACCGACGGCCTCTTAGGCGTATCAAAGCGCTCGTTACGCGTTTTGATTACAAAACCGACATAGAGCAGTGGCAAATAACCGCGTATGAAAACCATGGGTCGGCAAACTCAGTAACATTTTGGTGAGTCCAAGTCCGAGTGAGTCCGGTTAAGAAATATTTTAGTGAGTCTTAGTCGGAGTGAGTCCAGAATTGAGGAAAATATTGGTGCGTCTGAATCCGAGTATGCCCTAAGACCCCGAGTGAGCTCCACCCTTTGTTGCCGACTTATGGTCCTAGCTACTCGTCTTTAGTATTACTATCAGCCTTATATCGGCTTATTCATACTCAAGTCTATTCACATCTCAGCACACTAGCATTCATGCGCCACCTCAATATTTATTGATCAGAGGCGCGAGTTAAGAGAAGGGGTGCCATGACCTCCCCCGTAAACTAATAAAAATAATGATTGTTTGTGTTTAACGTAACCACGATATGATTATGAGAGACGCCGTAGTGGAGGGCTCCGGAAATTTCGACCGCCTGGGGTTCTTTAACGTGCACCTAAATCTAAGTACACGGGCCTCAAGCATTCTCGCCTCCATCGAAAATGCGGCCGCCGCGGCCGGAATTCGATCCCGCGACCTGCGGGTCAGCAGTCGAGCACCATAACCACTAGACCAGGGGCGTAGCCAGAAATTTTTTTCGGGGTGGTTTCAACCATACTTTATGTATGTTCGTGCGTGCGTTTGTATGTGTGCGTGTATATATACGCAAGCAAAACTGAAAAATTTCGGGGGGGGGGGTGAACCCCCCCCCTTGGCTACGCCCCTGCACTAGACCACCGTGGCGGGTCTCACCCCGTAAACTTTTTCATGGGAAGTTCTTGATTAATATCTCGTGTGAGTCGCGTATTTCATAACAACAAGTCATTACATATGTGCGCGCGTATGTGTGTGTTATAATGATTATATAACTCGTATATGAATGTCCAAGAACAAAAGGTGTACCGTAGAACACCGATTATGTGAGATATTGGCGTTAAAGAGGATTGACACCATGATCGAAAAAGCTAATTTTACGCCAACGGACTCTTGAGTCGACTCTGGCTCACTCAGACTCAGGTTAGGGTACTCAGGTGAAGCCGTGAGTCTCAGTCTGAGAGAGTCCGGCTGAGGAAAATTTTGGTGAGTCTGAGTGAGCTCCAATTTTTTTTGCCGACCTATATATGACGAAAACTGCGCCACGTGATCGCCGAGGTGCCCGTTGTCTCTCTTCTTTGCACATATGTGTTTCGCAATTTGAGGGGGGCGCATGGCTGGCAAGAAAGAAAGAACGAAGAAAAGAAGAAAGAATTATGGCGTCTCGGTCTCGGGCAGGCGTGGACCCACCTTCGGCTATCCTGTTACCGCGACGGTGCAAGTGTTCTTGGCGGCGCCGCCGCGGTTTCTCGACTCCGGGGAATAGATTCCGAGATGCGGTGTGAGGACAGACATTTAGCAGACAGTGAACGGGACGGTGAGAATCTCGCCAGACAGTGAACCACACAGACGCTACTGGGGAAGCGAACTGAAAGGACACGAGTTTATTCTCTCTGTATCTCTGTGTGTTCGTGTAACTTTTATGTAATACAGTTTGTGTTCTCGTTATTGTTAAACGTTGTCGACGTGTCTTTAATTGATCACGAACTTGCTCTACGATAGTCACAACAAAACCCGTTAATGTCGTTTCAGCTGATTTGAACGCTCACGATCGAGCGTGAATTACCAGCGCTCCGCGCGTTCCTTGGCGCGCACTAGACGATGAGTCTTTAGCGCGCTGCTACCGCGTGGGTCTCTCGCTACCCGCAGACACCAAATGTGCGGATGCGGCGTGAGATGGCTTCGTTAAATGCAAAATGCAATGCAAATTTGCTTGTCTAAATAAATGAAATAGTTGCTAATGGGGGCAAATCGGGAGCGGGTTGCGTTCGTTCTGGCCGCTCGCGGAACCCTAGATATCCTTCACGGAACCCCTGGGTTCCGCGGAACCCAGTTTGAGAACCCATGCTCTAGGCGCAGGTTTTAGATCCAGAACAATACTTCCAAAGTTGATTTCGCGAAAAAAAAAAAAAATGACGCGATGGAAGGCTCCGGAATTTTCCAGTACCTACGGTTCTAATACCTAAATATGAGCACGCGGGCCCCTGGCATATACCCTCCATCGAAATGCGGCCGCCGGGACCTTCGGGTCAGCAGTCAAGCACTATAACCACTAGACCACTGCGGCGGGTAACCCCTAATAGCTATGACAATTGAATGCAGTGCCTGTGGAAAATAGCGTAAAACGGCTCCTTGGGACGCTCATGAGAAAAACGGCGCGTTTGATGTAACAATGTTTCTCAAGTACCTTTGCTAACGTATTCAAGATGGCTCGTAATAATTTACGTTATTATAATGTAAACTCAATTTCGCTATTTTACTCAGTAGTAAGCAGAATTTTTGTTACTGTATACTGCAGGCGCGCCCGGATTATTACATGTTTGTTCTCAACATCGCCTTTAAGTAACAGTAAATTCAAGTGGAATATAAGTTTCTAAAGAGTAGCAGAAATGACGCAGCCAGTTAAAAGTACGAATAAAGCAAAGAGCTGACCTTGGCTAAACGTGAAAGACATATTGCGGTAAAGAGACCGAAAAAAACAAAACAATATAGAGACATATAGGTAATGGATGGAAAAACAGGACAGTTAAGAAAGAAGTGCTAACAATCAAATTATGAGTTTAAAACTCTTTGAATAAAAAAAAAAAAAGACGTACTCCAAGATAGAGTCGGTTAGGTGAATGCTTGCTCTGTTAGGTTCGGCATCGGTACCGGTGGTGCTGTAGCTGTTGGAACCTTCTTTGCATATAAGTCAATACCACTGTATGTAAGTCAAACTTACATCCACGATATCCTTCAAATCGCGATGTGTGAAAGCCACGAGACGCAAAGCAACCCTCCATTCTTGCATAACGAAGAACCACGCAAGAGAAACTTCGATAATAGGCAGTTTTAGAATAGCGTATGCAAACCTTTGCGTTGGCTTTTCGCGCAACTGCGCATGCGTCGTACGCTAGCCGCTTGCGGGCTCCCGTTAAGTGACGGAAATAGCGGGCCGAAAACGCTAGCGTACGCTATTCTAAAACTGCCTAATGACGCTACAGCGGCATCAGAATGTGTGCGAAAGACGCCGCACGCATTGGAGTACGCGACACAGGACAGTGGCTAAGTGCCAGGTGTCATGACACTCACACAACTAAAAAGAAAAAAAAAACGAGGAAACAAAAGGGTCAAGGCTGGGCCTTAACTTTCGCGTGCTTGTTTGCCGAGACGACGCGAGCGTCACCACGTGACTCTGATCCACCAATAGGGACGCTGAGAGCTCATCGCTTATCCTCGCTGGAAAACTCCGGCGGAAAGATAAAAATAATGTCACTGCCTTTAGTTTTATTCTGGTGACTTAGTGGCAGCAGTATCAGCTTGAGAAGCGGGGTTCAGCCAACGTTTATTGCTTCACACGGTGGTTGTGCGATCGCAGTACCTTGTATCTTAAGATACACGATACATTCTTCAATGTATCGGAAATACAGATACTGATACACGTCTTGCGAGACGTATCGCGATACAGATACAAGATACCCGAAGAGTATCTAAAATACATGTATCTTCGATACTGCCCAGCACTGGTTGCATTTCACTTGTTCTTTGATTGGAATCCATATTGTGACCAAGAAATGCACCGTTTTTTTTTTTTTTTCGCTAGGTGCGCTCGAAGTTCAGAAGTAGCGAAATTGGCAAAAACGTTTTTTGCAGTCACGATTTGTATTTTTTTTTGCGAACACAATTTGTTTTCGCGAAGCGAACTTCGACGTCATTTTTCCGGGTCTAAAACCAGCAACTAGAGTAAATTTCATCAAAATCGGAAATGGTGACCGGAATCACGCGTGTTCGTTCTTATGGGGCACACATATGCACAACCCATCGTACGAGACAGGGGCGTAGCCGGGATTTTATTTTAGTGAACGGCCGGGTGGCGTAGTACAAGCGACCAGTCGGCGTAGTCAACGTGCGTAGTGCAGGCGAACGGAGCGCGCAATGATGCGCTACGGCAGCGACACCATGCCACTATATGCATGCACGGCCGGGCTAGACTGCACGTGCGCGTGCGGTCTAGCCCGGCCGTGATGCATGCCCCTCCACAGCGTACTCCGCCGAGGGGCGGCCTCGGAGAAGGGGCTCGTCGCCACTCTCCCGAGTCTTGCAAGGGATCCCGGACGGGTTCATTGGCACCGGGCGCGCAACTGAGCCGGGCGGGCAACTTCGCAATAACCCAATTACCGTTGCTGTAACACAGCCGCTCCATAGGCATATAGCGTTGGAGGAGAGGGTGTGCAGACACGAAGGGAGAGCGTGGGCGACACGCGAAGTATATAGCGGCCGATGCATGCATGCGCCGAGAACAGGGGCAGAAGATTCGAAACGCCGCTGCGGCGGCCTTGCTAGGTCGCTGAGGTCGCAGAACGCGTATCAGATTAATGGCAGAAAATGACTGAGAAAGGAGGAGGCACCGCAGCGACAAAGCCGTGGTGATAAACGAAAAGCGCGGAGAGGAGCGATGTGAATGTAGGCGCACCGCGCTCGTGGCGTACTTCTCAGTTTCTGTACGCGAATACCCCGCTATCATTATCGCCTCGAGGACGATGACAGGTCACAGGGTGGCAAGAAATTGATGCAAGTACCTACCAGCTCAACGAGTCTAACCAATACGAATGCAATGTTCATGCGCTTATAAGTGAAATCAACCAAAAGGATAGGCACGCTGTAAGAAACCACAGAGTATCTCAACGAGGACAGAAAGCGCTCGTGCGTGAATGTTCTGCGCGAGATACACCAGGACGGAGAAAACGATCCCCAGCAGCAGGCGGTATATAGAGCAAACCCTCTATTTGGCCGTGGTCAACATGTTACCATGTATGAAATATGCTATACGTGTTCTGCGCCGTGCAGTTGCTGCATATATCATGGTATTCCCAGGTCGCATCTTACGCTGTATACCAGGGGTCTCAAACACGCGGCCACATGCGGCCCACGGACCTTTCGATTACGGCCCGGCCCGCACACGACTGCCTTCGTCCCATGCTTTTTTTTTTTATCTCCTTAATAAGTACGTTCATGAGCGTTCAACTTTGCTAAGTGATACTCGTACTATTTTCTCGTGTCTTGCGATGAATAACGCTTTGTTCTGACATAAGCAACACAGACGTGACTGGTCTCAAACATTTTTTTTTTCGTATAATGCACACCATGAGGCCACCATGTATTGAAACATAACCGTGGAATAAAAACTCCATATTTCAGAATCGGCGTCCCGACTTTATTAGTCATTCTGGAGATTAGTATCGATATGTTCCTCGAATCCTGCCGCCAAATCCCCTTCAGAATTGGCCCGTATGAGATATCGGAAAGGCCTCCCTTTAAGTGGCAACGTTAGCTGATATTTTGTTCAACCTTCCTCTCTTCTTCACTCTCCAGGCCCTTGCGATATTAAATTTCGCGACTGCGGCCCGCTATAGCTGAGGTGAGTTTGAGACCCCCTGCTGTATATACAGTAAAAGAAAAGGTGGAAATTGCGGCTTTTTGCGCACGAGTGATGCGATGCGAGCTTGCTGGCAACACATTTTCAGTAGGTTTTCTTGTATAGTGCAGATAAAAGACACGAGGACAAATGCAGGCACGCATGGACGCACAAGCGCACAGCGCGAAAGAAACAGACCAAACGCAAACACGCATCACACGCAAAGGTAAGGCGATCCGATCCGCTGATGAAAGTGAGAGGACAAGCCGCTTTCCGCGACAAGATCGATATCTGCTGCGACGTGCCTTTTCATTCAAAGTCTGTCACTTCTTCCCGGGAAGTTCCGGTCTGACGTAACAGAGCGGCCGCCTTTTGCTGCGCGCTAGGTTTCGATATCGCCATCAAAATTCTATGGTTATCTCAAATTACGTGCAATTCTGTCCGAAAAAATGGGTGCGCCATAAATTGTGACCGGCTACAACTTTCCCATATAAATGGTAATGAAGACGTGAATTAACAAACCTCTGTTAATTGATTTCTTCCACATAACTTTAGCTTCGGCAAAGTATTTCCGCCTCAACGTAAAGCTCGTGTGCGAAGAAGACAGGTGTCTTACTGTCATAACTTTTTTTTTAAAATAAAGAAGACCTGTGTAGTCTAAACGCACACACATAAACGCGCGCGCACGCACACACGCACGCACACACGCACCTTGACTGGAGTAGCTCGGTTATTTCTAACGCGAACGAAACTTTTGTCGCCAAGGGAACTCACCGGTACCTTGGGGACGTAAAGTCCTCGGCAGAGATCTCATTGTCGTTTAGTCCCTGGTCGGGAGTTATTTAAGGGCAGCTATACATGCGACGTGTTTATACTGGAAAGAACGTAACAATGTGCCAGAGTAGCTCACAAGCGACGTATGCCATATATATATATATGCATACATTCATCACCGGACTACGTACAGGAGACGATAAAAGTGCTCCGTACAAGTGAAAATAAATTTGCCCAATGTCGCGTCCTCGGGTCCTTATTGGGCAATGAATTCCTGTCGAGTGTATGAGCGAACCAAATGTGAAACACGAGTGCTTGTAGACCCCCCCCCCCTTTTTTTTTCTTTGTCGGCGATGAACACACAATACCACACGCGGTCAAACTTTGCGGTATGAATCACTTTCACATCTTCAGGGAAGGGGAAGCAATGACCTCGTCAGGCCTTGATGCTTTTATCCCTGGCTTCCTCCTTCGTAACAAAATGGAAGTAAACTTCATTCCTTCGTTACAAAAATTCATATATGCTAGTGTTAAAGCAGACGGAAATACGTGCTGTCAAATTGCTTGTAAAGCCTCACGCATTGTCGTATCTCGACGCGTCTTTAGCAGTGAATGCGGGTTGCTAAACGAACAGCTTCGTTAGCGCAGACGCGCTTCTGTGCGGATCTCGGGCGCGCGCGTCATGAAGCGCCGTTGAGAACGTGGCCAGAACAGAGCGCGGCAAGTTTGTGTAGTCGAGCAGGCCCTCGCCGCGGCGGCGCGCTTTGTTATGACAGTGCTGATGGCAGCCAGATGCCCAGCTGGCCTCGTTTTCTTCCTTGTCATGCTGAGTGTTTCTCTCTGTTCCCACTATGCCTCCTTCTCGCTCTCTTCAAGGCAATTTCCACCGGAAGGACGTATATTCCAACGCACACGCACTCGCTTGGTGGTCAACATGCGCAACGCTGGTGAAGCAACACACGTACCTTATGCTTTGTAGTTTTTTTTTTGTTTCTTTTTTGTTCATAACAATACAAGACTGTCAAGAACTTTTGCATTCTACTTGTTTATGGCGTTGAGTCATAGAAGCGTCGAGCACGAGCAGAGTGCTCGCTTCGCGAAGAAACTTACGCTGGCGCGCTTTCGAGCCGTCCACCTGTACACAACAAGGAGTTTCATTGTTTGTGTAACGAGCTTGTTTAACAGACAAACGACCTGAGAGCGTTAAATGCACGAGTGTTTCCGCGGCTGCTGCTTCGTGGCGTGTGCATGCGAAAACATTCGTGCGCAGACGAAAATAACTTGTTCAGCCGTGGCAAAGTTCAGATCCGTCCCCCGGCTCGACACTCGGCTTTCTTTTGGGGCGAATTGTCCAAGAGATCGGCCCTCGAACCCCGTGGGCACAACAAAGCCCTCGAGAAGGGGCTTTGAGACGCTCATGACGGCGATTATGTGGTATCCCAAAGCACCTGCTGGGATGTCCTTTGGGTAGGGAGAAACGTCCCGCTATGATCAAGCACGAGGCCGCCGCCGGCAGCTCTCGGCTGTCTCTCATAGATGCGATGGCAGGCTGTAGTGCGACAACGGGTGAACTAGAGCGAGATGCCAGCCTACACAGCTGAGCATACTGGTTTTGTTGAACCAGACGAAGCGGTACAGGCTACCTCTGCGGTCAAGGTGATCATGTTAACATGATATAAGAAGGGCGCGCTACTAGATTCGAGCAGAAAGAGCAGTTTCTTGGTTAATCATTCTGCGTTTCCTTCTGTCGATAGAGCTTGCGGAAAGAGATAAGTATGCCATTACTTTTAAGAGGGGGGGAGGGGGAGCATACAAGGTTTCCCACGTAACTTTAGCCAAGATGATAAAGGGACACTAAAGGCAAATAACAATTTATGTCGGAGTGAAAGGTCAATGTATGACAACGTCTAAAACGGCAGTATTATCAACAGCAGTGCCCTACTTACCGAGAAATTAAGCTAAATGTATCACACGATGAGCGCCACGAGTGGGACATTTTGGAAGGGATCCCGATGACGTGGGATAGTCTGAATACAATTAATCACTAGTAATCAAACTAGCTACAATAAAAAAAAAGAACCTTCCGTGCATCAAGAGACGTAATAAAATGCTGCTTGTTCGTTTCTGTTTGATTCATGGAAAAAAGAACCTCTTTGGGGTTGCCATGGGGAACGGCCGCGTGGTTCAAAAGTTCCGTTTTCATCAAACATGCGCTTCGCCCGGCGCCCTGCTTCGCTCACGCGGTCGCGTCTCAGTGGTAGTTGTGGTTTCGCGTACTGCCGCGTGTGTTTTGAACGCTCGTGAAAGCCGCTCTGACAGAAAGTTCGACAAAATACCGCATGCATGTGATGTTGCCGGATGCCCGAACGGTGCACGCCGCCGTGCAGAAAAGGCGGGCAATGTTGGACACGGCTACAGTGACGTGCGAAATACCGCTTTCCGGCGGGTGATTTGAAGTGCGCTAACGCGATGCGGACCACTAAAACGTGATTTTATTTCAAAATAAGCACTTCCTTGGCATAAAAGTACCACTACAAGGTTTCTGTACCGCTATTTTAACAATCAACGTCGACTTAATATTTGCCTTTAGTGTCCCTTAAAGCGCTCTGTCACGTGGCTTTTTTTTTTTTTTTTTTTCATATTTCCCGAGCTTTCTTGGCAACGCGGAAAAAAGGAGTACATGAGACGTATCGTAGGAATCGGCAGTTTCTGAAGGTGCTCGACAACTCTGCGTTCATAGTTTGGGTTTTCAGCCAATACTTAAAAAATTGGGCAATTAAACATAATGAGTTAGTTAAAGGGGTACTGACACAAAAATTTTGGCCTCGCGTTTTTTTTTTTTTTTTTTGCAATGTGTTTCTGGGGCCTGTACAATCGTAACACGGCACATTGTTTGCTGCAGCGCGCGACAGATAATTAATTACAGGCTGCTCATTACCGACCAGTCTCAGTTTCGGTTTGAGAGGGCTCCAGAAACGACAAGCCGCTGGGTGTAACTATCACCACCTAGCGTGTGCAACGCTCGAACACGTCAGCACACAGAACTGTGACGCACATCCGCGCGGTACGCAGCACACACAGCAGGAAATCAAGAAGTCCTTTCGAACAGGAAAACGGGAAACCAGTGTTGCCCAACACAAAACGTTCAACGCGTGCGCCGCGGCCACGGACTCGCGAGCAGCAGCCGAAAAGTAGTCTGCTGGCGCAGGCGTGGAAAAATAGAAATGGCGACTATGACGTCATCAGAACTTGTTGTGCTGGCTGCAGCATGGTGACGTCGGGGAAGTAGGGGGGTCGCCTTCGAGTCACTTTCAAGGGTGTCAATGTCGCGAGGTGTGGCGTATAGCGCTGGATCGCGCACACGAACTTCAAAATTCATATAAAATACCTTCCAAGCTATATTTGCTGTTATTTTGCAGATGATACACGTATGTTCGATAATAATATCTGGGGTTTAACTAGGGTGGCTAGTTTAACGTCCCAAAACCACGATATGATTATGAGAGACGCCGTCGTGGAGGGCTCCGGAAATTTCGACCACCTGGGGTTTTTTAACGTGAACCTAAATCTAAGTACATGGGCCTCAAACATTTTCGCCTTCATCGAAAATGCAGCCGCCACGGCCGCGATTCGATCCCGCGACCTTCGCTATCTAGCCACCATACCTTCGCGTCAGCAGTCGAGCGCCATAACCACTACACCACCGCGGCGGGGCGATATACGCATGTTCACGGGAATCGATCCCGCAAGCTATCTCGGCCGCGAAATTTTCTGTCAGTACCCCGTTAAGAGGAAAATAAAAATTAGCCACAGTAACGACAGGATAGTGCGAAAAGTGTGCGTTCGGTTCAATTTGCTTCCGACGAGTGTTCCAATTCTAAAGTTACGTGGGACACCCTGTAGATAAAAAAAAAAATACAGCAGAAACTTCCTTTGTAGGCATTATTCGGAATACCAATATTTAACCAACGTATGGCAACAGTAGCTAACGGTAGTCAGCACATTTAGGTTCGCGTGATGCTTGACGCTGTCGTGACACAAAGCAGTGCCGTGTTCAAAGCAGTGCCGGTTTGGCTTTTTAGCGCGAAAGCGTCTACTGCCTTGAACGCACACACACAACTGGCGTCCATAGAAGCCGTATCCCTAAAGCACGTGACCTCTCCCACCGGAACTGACGCCCAGCTGACGTTGTCGCAGCCGGCGTGCTGCGTAAGCGCGCCGCCATCAACACGTGGCTACCGACGTGATGTCGCATCTGCAAAGGGAGCTCGCCCTTGTCCGCCGTATCATTTAGCCTTCTACGCAACTCGGCAACACCACTTTACGTCACCCCTCCGTAACAACAACCTAGCCAAAAGAAACGCTTTCATGTTCTCATCTTAATAAGAATGTCCATAGGGATCCTCTGCAACTTTTTTACTGCGCCGAAACACCTAATCCGTCGTGGCACGCTCGTACCGCAAGCAACGGCCTGCGGTCGACAGGTGAGCTTGCGACATAAAGAGTGCGCACGGGCGGAGAACCCGTTGCAAACCAAACGAGGCGTGACGCGTGAAAGGGGCAGCGCTTCCGGGCTCTTGAGCGTTAGTGCTGTTCCCTGTAATGTTCGTGTCCTTTTTTTATTTCTCTTTGGCTTTTAAAACTTATTCTTTATTATGAACCAACTCTCTCAACATGCACGTCTTCTTTATCGCCTAACGGCGGCTCGTTATCTTATCGCTTAAAGTGGATCTAGCTTTCCGCGGCGACCCCCTGCAGCAAGACGTCGCCGCATAATGAAAATGAAGTCCAGTAATTAAAATTGATTCATCATCTTAGTGAACGAGCAAGCAGACCGCCATGGCTACTCGCACGTCACTGAAATACGAGTACGGAAGAAATAATCACTGTAGCGCTGAAGTATTTCCTTTTAAACGCGTTTCTACTAGAGAGGAAATGAATTAATCATTTGGCCTATTAATGCTGTATAACAGGGGTCTCAAATACGCGGCCTGCAGATGACTGTCTACGCCCTACATCAAAAAAATTTTTTTTTCGTAATAACTATGCTCGTGAGCTACACAGGCATGACTGGTCTAAATAAAGCATTGTTTTCGCGAGGAACCCCATGTGGTCACCATGAGTTTAAACATAACCGTGAAAAGAAAAACTATATTTCAGTATCGGCGTCCACATTTTAGTCATTTTGGAGACCGGTATCGACATGCTGGAACCGTGGCACCAAATCTCTTTTAGAAATTACCCGTACACGAGACATATATAGGAAAAATTGTCATTCGAAAGAAATTTCAAAGAAAAAAGAAAATGTTGCTTCAATTCTCCCATTTGACACGACCAGATGTCTTTGGTAATTAAAATATTAATTATATCAATTTCTTTAATTAATGCCGTCATTTCTAGTCAGCTTAAGATGTCTGCCGCTACAGAGAATGTAACGATGAAGGCAGTGAGCAAACATTCCATCTCCCTTATTTTAGATGATTTTCTGACATTTCTTGCAACGCCCTGTTTGCGTGTGTGTGTGGGGGGGGGGGGGGGGGGGTGCACGCGCGTTTCGAAGACATTGCACTGAGCGACGCCGTCAGCAGCCCCAAGAAAGATGAATCACGAGAGAACAATCGCGCGCAAAAACTAAAAAAAAAGGAAAAAGAAAGCAATATGAACAGAGAAGTAAACACGCGCTTACGACTTCGCCACAAAATTGCTCGCAAATGTACGACAGCCACCTTTTCGCAGCAGCGAAGCATCTAGGCTGCACCAGCTCGAGCATGCATTCACACGACGGGGGCAGAAACTGCAGCGAGACGAAAGAGGAGCCAACAATGGAAACGAGCACACTCCGGATTTCCCATTCTCTCTTTCTCCTCTCTCACTTTGTTCATTACCAGAATTCTCGGTCGTCAGTAAACACGCAAAAAAAAAAAAAAAACACGATAAAGCGGGGGGCGATGACTCCGAATGTGCCCATTTTCCTGCTTTTTTTTTTTTTTTCCTAACCACCACATGCAGCCAGCCACCGAGCGAGCGGGCCTTCAGCAGCAGCATCTGAGCGGGCGTCGTTTCACTGAGATCATTGCTCGTGGCAGACAATAGTCGTGGGTCTCGGTTATCGTTGGGCGCGTCTACACCCTTGCAGGCCGAGAGAAACAAGGAGAAAAAAAAAAAGAAACAATGCGTTCATTTGGTTCGCGGAACTTAGCCGTCGCGAGCGGAGCAGTAGACCGAGATAAGCACCGTTATCTGCCGTTGTTGGTAATAATGACTTCTGTTCTCGGTACGCCCCTACAGCTTGCTCGTTGTGGAAGTTCCGGAACACAGAAACTGCAATGAAGGTGAATATGCCGACTGCTTTCATAGGTATTCGTGTAGAGAAAATGTCTCAATGATCAAAGCTATGGAGCAAATTGTATCACGTACAAGTTTGCTCAGCGAGCCCTTTGTGGTCAATGAAAACGCGCTGCCGAAACATTGCACGCCGACATGCACCTTGCCGCCTCAAATGGTAAACTTCGCGCACGCGACAACAGTATGCACATGCTACTGGGGTCTAAGAAACGTTTCAGCCAACGCACTACCATGATCAGTAAACACACACACACACACACACACACACACACACACACACACACACACACACACACACACACACACACACGCGCGCGCGCGCGCGCGCGCGCGCGCACGCACGCACGCACGCACGCACGCACGCACGCACACACGCACGCACGCACGCACGCGATGCGGCAGTCGCTTCGTTTTCTCTCTTTCTGTGTCCCGCGTGCTTTTGCGGATACCTTTGCTAATCATGAATCACCAACTGGCCTGCACACACACATACATATCCTGACACGCGTTCATGTGCGAACTCAACTACCGGCATCGTGTGCACAATCTGATAACATCCGAAAACGCCCGAGGAGGTTTCAATACAGTGCGTGGCCTGCGCCGGGCGATAGCACAACATATATATGTGCGTCCTTGTATACCTATAAAGCGTCACACGAGCATGTTATCTCGCTAAGTACTCATGTGCGTGTTTAATTAGTGCTTGCTGATACCCTTGTTTAGATACGCATTACATATTTCATTGTGATTGGTCCGGAACGGTTCGCCTCTCTCTCTCGCGCGCGCAGACACTTGCATGAGAACGAGAAAAACAATGCCGGGAATGTTCCCTGCGAGACGATGCAGTGCGCCCGCACCGCGGCCATAGCCGTCGCGCAAAGTTGCGTCGCTCGATGCCATGCAGAGAGGGGCCTTTCAGCAACACCACGCCCGCGTGGCGCCCTCCGTCCGTTAAATAGGTGTCCTTGGAGCGCACTTATTTCCCCGGCTTGCATGGCCGGCGGCATCGTCTCCGTGCCGACGGGGGGCCTCCCTTCGGTCCGCAGGCCCACTGCGGGGCCCGCCGACCTTGACAGGCGCGGGGGAGGGCTGATTGTTCCGTGAGAAAGGCGCACGGTGGAAACGTGACGCTACCTCAGAACCCGTTCCTGCCATACCGTCACGGAGGCGAACCACGGGGAAAAGATCGGGTGCGCGGTGGGGCTCGGCCACAGCGAAAAAGATTAGTACTGCGACGAACAAATAAGCCCGCGTGTGCCTGAAGCCCAACCACGTTGAACATGCATTCATGTACAGAACGGGTTTTGCAGAACTGCTAAATGTCCGTCCTTCCGTGCGCCTCTTCTACGCTAATTCACCTCAAGAAATGCATATTCTGCTGGTAATTGCATCGCACATAACTGTACGAGGTGAGATTTAACACACGTATACGATTTCTAAAGGTAACGTCGTTAGACAGTGTATGCGTGGATGCGATGAGTCACTGCATTCCTTTTTGCCATATCTCCGTCCCATGTGCACCCTATCGAAAGATCTTCAGGTGACGAAAATGCATTTAGTCTCTTATTACTTTCACGTTGCGGTCCTATGCAAGTCAGGTTCACATAAGGTATGTGAACCTAGTTTGCACACAGCTACAGCCTAGTAATGGAAAGTTGGGCAGGCAAAGGATACAGCGCGAAAAAAGAAAAAAAAATGCCGCGTACCACAGAAGAGCAGCCACAAAAAGCAGCGCTTACGGTGGCTGACCTACGGACGTGTATGTTTTCGCATTCTACAAGATGGTGCAGTAGCCTACATTGCCGTAGCCTACAAGCTACTGCAATGTGTAGTAGCCTACAAGCGTTTGTGCAAGCAGAACCAAGCCGGTTCGCTCTGGTTCTGCTTACACTTCATTTCGAGACTGACTTAGTAAGGTGGCAGACTGGGCTAGTTGGTTTTGATAGCGAGGTGATAGTGGCACGAACTTGAACAAATACAGGAAGATACAGTGCCATTGGCGTAGCCAGAGGAGAAGGAGGAGGGGCCGGGGGGCTGGGGGGGCATTCAAACCTCCTCGACAGCGAAATTTTTACATTTTGTATGTAGATATACTATATACCTGCACACATACAAACGCACACGAACATACATAAGGGGGGTCGGACCTGCCCTAAATAAATTTCTGGCCACGCCCCTGAGATACGCACTCACAAGCGCTTGTCTCGTGTCTTTCCTGGTGTATCTGCTGGAGCTACTATCACTACTATCGCGTCGAGACTGACAGCACGTTGCTCAGCACCGATCACACTGACGCTAAGAAGAATCATGTGCAACGCGGTTAGGTGAACATGGAGGGTGAACACAGGTAACGTTGCCTGCTAAAGTACACATGCACACAACACAGCGCAACAGCACGTGCACGCAGACTAGAAACATCGCGACGGCTTTCCCGCAACGCACCTTGACGCGCTCCGCGGCACGCCCACTTTGCGACGGATAAGTACTGCGCTGGAACCGTAACATTGGAGCTCGCGGCAATTTACCGGGCGTGGCGGAAACTAGTCACTTCGATCATGGCGTACGAAAGCTCAGCTGATGAACGCGTGCATCGATCGTGCATGAAACCTCTCCACCTGCCCCTCAGAAGCATACGGCCGGAATACGAGCACTGCAGTATCTAAGCAACTAGGGAAGCTGAAAGCCAACCAACGATGTTACTCTTTCCCGGCACTCACGTGCACTTTTATAGTCACCGCTCTTATCGTGTGGTCAAGACGGGATCTGCTGCCGCTACTATGGATGAAACTGGCGAACGAATGAAAGAACCCGTCCGACAGCCAAGAAGAACAGTTTACAACGCGCAGAATTCTGCTCGAGATTACGACTGCGCGATGTGAGCTCGGTGACCCGCAAAAGGAGCGTAGCTTCTGATGCCAGTACCAGGCAACAATACATCAGTTTGAACCGAGAAAGGATCAGTACGGAGAGGAACAGCAGCACACTCACCGAGCTACTCTTGGGCACGTCGAGCCGGTTCAGCCTCAGATCAGACCGCCCATCTCGGGGGTCACTCACACCGCAGCACGTCTCGGCTACGACGCGGCTTGGTTCGGCCCTACCGAGGCCGCTGTTCCGCAAGAGCGCATAGACCGCCTGTGTCGGACGAGAACTAGGAGAGCGCGCGCGCAGGTCCGGTCGATCAACAAACGCTGCCGCCGCTACCGGCGCGGTTCGTCCTCCGTGCAACAACGTCCCTTTCCGAGTGAGTGATGCGTGGTTCCTTGGATGCGTCAGGGACGATGGCCCTTCACTGCGACGTACTACCTGTGCGCCGCTGTTCCTATGGCTGTTCGCTGCATTTTGACAGGAGACTTGCGCGCAGCATTACGACGGCGGCTGATCCTAGCGCGGCACCAACCACCACGAACCCTCCTGCGCGCGAGCGCTCACGCCAACGCACGCAGACCTCCTCGCCCGCTCGATCATCTGCAAGCCAGCCTGCTTTTCGCTTGTTTTTCGTCTTTCGCTTTTTGCTCGGCGAGGCCGTACACACGCGGCAGGCTTTTTGAAGAGCCGGGAAGATACGCTGGCTCCATCTCTCGGCTATTCGCACAATCGTGCACGACAGCGCCAAGTTCAAATACGTTCGTTCGATGTATTCCAAAGTAAGCATGTTAATTTAGACCAGCAGTAATAAAACATTCATATGGAGGCACGTCCAGTGTTGTCGAGATTTTTTTTTTTTTTTTCATTGATACGATGTGAGGAGATGTTGGCGCACAAATAAGGCGCCGGCTACTCCTAAGCTATTGAGGGGATCGAACATAGAACTCAGAACTTTGTCACAGTAACACAAGGAGTAAAAAGAAACACTTCACATAGCGTTTTCACAGTAACACCAGGACAAGGAGAAAAAAGAAAAAGAAGAAAGAAATGCGTGAAACAACGTTCTCACAGTAACATCATAACATAATTAAATGATGCGTTGCACATACAATAGACCATTTAAGCAACACCATGATAACGTAAAAGGAAATGCCCGAAATGCGAGATATCACCTTTATTAGATAATTTCAGTGCTCTTAAAGTATGTCGCTCCACTTTAATATCACGCTGCTTTTTTTTCTTTTTTTGAAGAGGTGAATTTTATATTTTTCATATTTCAAGACTGTACGCACCTTGAAAATTGCGGTGCAAAAAAAAAAAAAAAAAAAAAAAAAAAAAAAAAGTTGTGGTCCGTTTCATAACTGTCCTCGAACCGGAAATAACATGTTTGGAAAACTTCATCCTTGTTTGAACAGCGGAGCTGCTTTATGCCGTTGGTTGTAATCCGCGAACAGATAAAAGCGACGAGGAGGCTGCTTCAACATTCTTCGCTTTTGAGGCGCGCCAGCGAACGGGAAGAAGTGCGACGTGCTTCAGATGCACTCTAACTCATCGTTGCGTAGAAATATAAAATAAACTAACAAACAAACGAACTAGGGAGCGAACGAAAAGGCGAACACGGTCTTGTTCGTCTACGTTGGCGCTGTTTTGAACATGGAAATGAGGTGTTGCTGTTGTCGCTCAGCTACCATCATGAACCGGCACGCGCTATGTTCGTCCTCTTCTTCATCTCCTGCTTGGCTCCCAGAACACGTGCGCCGATTTGTCCGGCGTGGTATGCAATAACTCTGATGAGTGAGAGAAAGAGCACAGAGACAGAGAGAGAGGGAGAAAGAGAAAGATAAATTCTTGGCGAAATGAATTTCTTCACGAGGCGGGATTCGAACCCGCGTACCCACGATCCGAAGGCGAGCATCGTAAGTTTCGTGACCAATCGGCTATCCAGGCACGCTAGCAGAGCGTAACATAGCCTTGTATACGTATAGCATACCAAATGCGTAGGAAAGGGAAGTGAGGGCGAGGAGGAGGTGAGAGAGTAAAGCATAGCATAGAAATATATAAATTGAGAGAAAGAAAGGGAAGGAAAACAGAAACAGAAAGCAAGACAGGAAGAAAGAGAGAAAAATATATAGACAAAAAGAGATGGAAAGATAGATGAAGCGAGAAATCGAGAGAGAGAGAGAAAGGGCAGAAAGAGAAATAAAGTAGAATGAGCGAGAAATAGAAAGAAATATATATATAGAGAGAGAGAAAAAAAGAAATATAAATAAACACAGTTAAAGAAGAGATAGAAAAAATAGAGAGACAAAGAAAGAAAGACAAAAATAAAGAGAAACAAAAAAGGTCGCCCAGCTCCGCACTTTCTTCAGGCTTGGCACCAGTAGTGCGAAGATGCCTGAATTTTTTTTTTCTCCAAACCTGACTTTCAGGTGTTTTTCGTTGCGCAAGAGCTCGTAACTTTTGAATAAACCATTATTTCAAAGTGACACTTCCCATGCTTCTTTCTCAGACACGAAGCTCTGCAATGAACTAGCATAAGTGTAAACCATGAATAAGTTTTGATGTTATGGGTTTAATTTACAAACACACGAAAAGACACAATACAAACACATGGAAAGACATAATACAAGCACATGAAAAGACAATTCTTTAATTTTGGGGCAGTAAAATACATTTAATGTCGATGATATCGCCAATATCCGAGTTTATTGGACAGCCAATACTGCATATATACACCTAATGATGCCAAGCCATTTTGTTTTCCTGTGGTAGGATCGCAAGTTATGACTGCTGGAGTGATGGACATCTTTCGGGTAATATTGGTAATTAAAGCTAAATTATTTTTAACTTTTTTCCAACATAACATATTTCGAGGGTGTTTTAAAACTGCCCTTACGAAGGTAGACGCAAAGCAGTCGACTTAGGAACACAATTTAAAACGATTTCTAAAAGGCGGTGACATACTTTGTTCTTCTTGTTCTAAGAACAACGAGGAGAAGGGACAATATGAACGCCCGATTAGGAAGTTCGTTAGTTAGTGCAAAACTTCTGAATCAACTGATCATTCTCACCTTCACTAACTAGCGCACCTTCCGCTGCTGCATGGGCCTTGTACTGTTCTTTCCTCCGTCTTTCTTAAAAGCATAATGTCACGTTTCCGATTCGCCCAACTTTCTGCATTCGATATCGGCTTATTTGTTCATTATCGATTTCAGAGGCGTCATTACGAGACCCTTGAGCAAGAAATCAGGCTAAAGTGAATGGAAGGTAACAATATTTCACAAGTCGCGACATGAGCCGGACATGAAGCAGTCGACAGCTTCGTCGACTTGCTGTCGTACCACTACATAGACGCACACTTCGCGTTGGCATGCAGTTTCGCCCGATACTGCCGGTGCGTGTATAGTCGACTGCAGTCACGTTCGAACGTAGGACAAACGCATTTTACTAAAATATTAAAGCTGACTTCTCGCAAAAATGTAGCTATTCAAGTGCGTCCATAACCACATGCGCATCATATGCGCACACGAAGAGAAACCGTTGAGAGCCACTCACAGAAAAAAAAACAGTAACATCCCGGTATATTGTTCTTTAAAGAGCTTTAGCACTCGATTCCACATGGGCCCCGTCTGGAGGTGGAAAGCTATATACACGTAAAACTTGGACTGTGCACTAAGAAAAACTTGCAAAAATAAAGAATAGCAAGGCGACAGGAATGGCGCCGCCAACGTGTTTATCTTAATTCTTAACGGAAATCATTGACTGCGGAATGCAAAATAAAAAAAAAGAAAGAGAGAGAGAGAGAGAGAGAGAGAGAACGAAACGGGAAACGAAAGCTACTTAAAAGTGTCTACTCACTTTTCCTTGGCCTGTATAAGGGAGCTGCTGCTTCGGAACCGTGAAGACAGCAACGTGCCACCAGACCTGATACGGCTACCTGTTGCAGCACGTGAGAGGACAGTGAGATAAACAGCATAACATGAAACGAAAACTATACGCATGTGAAAATGACACAGCATAAAATGTATTTAGCAGCAGGCTCCAACGATCCATCGCCCCAGCTGTGAACTTATTCATCGCGGCGGCAGTTTTTCCGATAAAATTCCCAATAACACCAAATTCTTGTGGAAAACTTAAAATACTGCGAAAAGTCCAGGAGATGTTTGTAATTCCACAACAGAAACACGACGGCGAAATGGTATAATGGCGGCAACTGCGGCGTCATGACGACGTCTGCTGTACTGAAAACCGCATGGGCCATGCAGCAAACGAACTGCGTGAGCACTTTGCCTGCTATCGCAATCGAAATACACGCTCATATACGACTACACTCTCCGAGTCTACATACGTCGCGCTATAGCTACCAAACCCATACAAACTGCCATGCGCAGAAGTTAGCGCAACCGTGCGACTCTTAGCTGATAGCTAGCAGCTGCGAGCTGCACGGTTTAGGCAAGGGCGGGCCATCCAGGCGTCGTAGGACGTCTGGATGTTCCTTCCTTGATTCCGCTTCGTTCAGGGTGGGTACAACACCGTCCACAGGAAAAGTGACACGAAGGCGTTCTTGTGTGTGCGCCTTCTAGACCTGTGATCTTCATTCCTGTATAAGTATCTGCGTCAGTTTTACTGAACGCATTCCAAAGCGAATAAATACCAACTAGCCCAATTCCTCGTCTTACTAGTTACAGCGTCCGTCATTACATCTCCGTTGCAATGCTTCAGAGCGCACAACCGGAGTTCTTGTAAATATTTTGGCGCCGATAAAAGGGATAAACATGTATATTGTATGCATGCGGCACAAAGAGTATAAAGGATGAGAGCTAAATGCCTAGTGAGAAGGAGCAGCGATATTATGCGTATCTGGTAACACATGTTCACATTAATTTATCTTGTAATACGACACACACATACACACACACACACACACACACACACACACACACACACACACACACACACACACACACACACACACACACACACACACATATATATATATATATATACACACACGCTCTTAAACGCAGCGCTTCCCGCACTGTAGACAATAATGCTGGTATAGGTGTACGTCTGCATGTATAGCATTCACGTTGCAGAAGAACACACTCGCGACTGGTCAGTAAAAGGCGCCTGTTACGTCTGGTTACAGCTAAAAATTTTCACGTCAAACATAGAGTGTTGTTGTCAAAAGCAAGGCATCCGCGCGACTACTCGACTGTATTTTTCTGTCCAGCGATACTTTCGGGTATATTCGCTTTGAGAGAGTAATATACAACACGGGCAGGGCGCCACGCTCACCTTTGTCGTACTTGCGCTTGAGCACGATGAGGGAGGAGACAAGGATGGCCCGGTGCGCGCCATTTTTGACTCCCAGGTCCTTGACATCCCTCTCGGACATCCACAGGATCTCCTGTTCAGGCGAAATATCCATCATCATCATCATCATGTACTCCCTTGCGCTCCCTTTAACCCTTCCCTTGTGATTTCTTTGTGCGAAATAGCCACATCCGTGGCTTCTGAAAGATCATCATCATCAGCCTGAGAGCGCCCACTGCAGGACAAAGGACTCTCCCATATGTTCCGCCAATCAACCCGGTCCTGTGCTTTCTGCTGCCTCGTTATACCCCGCAAACTACTTCATCTCATCTGCCCACCTAACTTTCTGTCTCTCCCTCGCGCGTTTGCCTTCTCTTGGAATCCAGTCAGTTACTCTTAATGATCAGCGGTTATCTTGCCTGCGCGCTGCATGTCCTGCCCACTGTCCATTTCTTCTTCTTGATTTCGACTAAGATGTCCTTTACACCCGAAGTATGCGCTAATGAGCAACGGGGATAGCAATTCTTTTCTGCGCGCAGCAGAAAGTCATTGTCCCACACGGCACTTACGAGGTCCGAATGAACGTACATTAAATTATGGTTATGATAGTGACAGCCCGCCAAACAAGCAAATCTGGTGCGATTACCTAAGGAGCGCACACACGAAAAAAAAAAAAAACATTCACCGAAGATTACGATACTGCCTAATGCGAATTCTGAGCGCAGCTTCGTGTTGGGGCAATGCCAACTGTGTTTCAAATTATGGCTTTCCGCAAGGTTTCGACTACGCCAAAAATCATAATTTTTGCGAAGTAGGACAGTACCCACTACGCCATTATTCGTATTTCTGCGGATAAGCGAGGTACCCGCTCATCTGTGAGGTATTATGTGCACTTTGTTGATGTTTCACGTGGCTGATGACGATGAAGAATTACGGCTGAGCACTCTGCAGTGAGTGGGAAGCATTAAACCACACACTCGTTGTACAATTACCATTCTGTTATGACTGGTTGTTATTTTACTATTCTGCCGCGCTATATTACGTAGGTTAACGCGATTGCTTGCCCGAGATGACGCCTGTATAGGGTCTTTTTGTGAATGAATTTCAAGCACTGGCGTGGCTCTGTGGTAGAAGACTCAAGTGACACGCAGAGGGGCCGGGTTCAAATCCCCTTCGATCCTGGGTATTTTTTTCTCATTTAATTTTTTCATGTCTATCGGTTACGCCGCCGACCCAGAAACGGGCGCCTAAGAACTGCGCTCTAAAATAACTTATTCTAGACAACGTAGTACATGGTAACAGGTTTGCGCCAAGCCGGGCGAAGTAACATGCCTACTAATTAAGGAGTATCGGACGTGCATACCGTGTATAAATAGCGCTACTGCAATCCAACACAAAGTTTCATTTACGACATTTTAAGCGTGATTTCGCGATAATTTCGTTTTCGACTGTTCGGAATTCGTCATTTTGCAACGCGTGAAGAGATCTACACGGTCTGCCCGTTATCTACATCGTGCGCTAGAAGTAACTCCGTATTGCACATAATGTGAAAATACGTATTGCACAGTAATGAATGCGTCCCTGGAATAATAATATTGAGCAAGCTGACTTAATTTCCACTAAATATTTTTGACCTGATACCTGAGTAGCTGATACTGCAAAACATGGGCGGTATAATGGTGTTCCAACGGGCACTTCGTGTCTGCACAATGAAAGCGCTCATCGTAAACAAGTGCTTAAGTGAAAGTGTGACATAATGCGTAGTCACCTTTGCATCATTTCCTGAGAGCCGAAGGTTGTTCAGGGACATAGCTGCTTTTCGATTCGGTTCTCATTACCGAACCGGACATACCGAATGTAAAAAGCTCATTTTCTAAATGAATACCACAATTAAATCCATGAAGGCAGTCCTCGTAAGCAGAAAAGGTGACTGCCTCCTCATATTTCTTCTCGTAAAAACGATTTTCATTGGTCAAACACAGGTGGATATGTAAAACGAGGTGAAGGTTGCGCACGTTGAATTGCATCCTGGATTTCCGTGTCAACTTGTGGTACGCAAAAGGTGCTTCGCAGGCACTTTTTTTTCGCCTGTGACGACACAATGACGCAGAGCAAATCGGTATTGGTTTGGACCGAAAAGTTGACAGAAATAATGCTCCTAAATGGCGGCTTCCGTTCAGCTCCGCATGCATCCTACTTTACAACCAGGACGAATATCTTACCTATTCACGTCCGAGTTAATTTTCAGGAGTACTACAAGCAGGGTGCCTAAACTGAAGGGGATAATGGCTTAAAGTTACATTGAAACTGATTATGCACTGCGCAACGAAGCAAGCGATGCTGACGCTACAAAGCGCGTAAAATACAATAAGGCAAGGACAAGAAGTATGCTTGGGAGGTCATTATTTCACACCGTACTAACGTGCGGTGTCTACTGCTACGCTAGGCTGCACTACGCTAGGCTGCGCTAGGCTGCACTGCTACGCTAGGCTGCCACGCTAGCCTAGCAGCCTGCACGCTAGGCTGCTAGGCTGCACCGGGATCGGCCCACGCATATGGTTAGACACGGAAGCGAAACCGGCGTTTGTTCACAAAGATTGGTAAACTCATTAGAAATATTTGGTCTTGATCATTTGACTCAAGTATAGTGTGTGACGCCGCTATACTATATACGAAGCTGGGAGACCAAAACGAATGAAAAATTTTCTAGAAATTGTATGCGACCAAAATATGGAGGGAGAGCCGGAACGCCATGCACTGTCTAGAAACGCGGATTATGCTTATCGGTTTCCTTGTTTGCTGTGCTATCGGCCGAGCAGCAGATACCGCGTTGTTTGAAATATGACCGGCTGATACATCCTCGTGATAAGGCTTCGAATCTCAGTAGTTCAAAACTCAACAGCCGGTGTTTCAGGAAGGACAGCGTCGCATTATCACTCTAGCTACTGATAACGAAAGTCCTGAAAATGAAATGATACTAATACTACTGATAATGAAAGTCCTGAACAGCACGCTGCTGTTCACGATTGTACGTACAAGGCGCAGGCGAGTTGGAACCAGCGCTAGTATACAGGTTGCGCTAATGCGATTCAGACGGTGTGTTGCTGCTCTTCGTGTTATCCCAGCTCTTCGCGTACAGGAATGACATGATTGCTTGTGAGTGTACGCTGTTTTGTGGACACGGCGTCGACACTCGGGGTCAAAGTTATGTGCCCCTGCGCTGATCTCACTCGCTAATAATTCTGCCTGATGGAAGAAAGAGCCGCGATAAACCGCAAGGTAAAGCTCCCTGAGAAGGGGCTTCACCGCTGTGCTGCAAGGCCAAGGAACGCAGCAACGGTTAATTAGCTATGCAACCGTACTCGCACAATGCAGTCGCTCATCGCACAGCGAAATACCGCACACTTGTTCATCAGCCATCTGGTACAATCATCAGTAAGGGGAAGCTGCAGCTGCACGAAACACATGGCGTGGTAATGTGATGACCACAGTCGACGACGTCATGTCCACCTCGCGGCACCCAACTACTACTACTACTACTACTACTACTACTACTACTACTACTACTACTACTACTACTACTACTAATATTAATAATAATAATAATAATAATAATAATAATAATAATAATAATAATAATAATAATAATAATAATAATGCGGCCAGCTCCACTACGCGAACTCTGTCGAAACAGCGAAGCTGATGCCCCCTTTCGTCAGACTCACCCTCACCCATCTTTGCGCGCATCTCATAGGTTCAGCCTTTCCGCCGATCCTCGACATTACCCCTCTAGGCTCGCCTCTCACTGGTTCACTCTTTCCACCGAGCCTCACCCTCGCCCATCTTTGCGCGCCTCTCACTGATTCGCCTTTCCGCCGAGCCTCGGTAGAAATACAGTGTAGTAGAAAGGAAGAGAAAGAGAAAGGGCTACGCCGCGCCATTTTGGTGCGGCGCAGCCCTTCCCCTTCCTACCGCGTCCTACTCTCGCCGCACAGCAAGGCCACGTGACCAGCGCTACGTCATCAACGAACGGGGAAAACCCGACTAAGAGCAGCTTCGCTGTTAAAATAATGAGGAGCCCTACCCCCATAAGGAAAATGGGGGCAAGCGAAGCTTGGCATGTGCGTGCCTGACCCACTGTTTTTATTTCTTTCTTTCTTTCTATTTCATTGAGCAATGCTCCTTCCTAACATTTTCCTTCCCCCATGCCAGGAATTGGATCTTCACCCACGTGCTTTGCAGCGCAACACTTCTGTTGCTACAGGCAACAACGACAGTCGTGCGTGAAACAATGAAATGCAATAGTGAAATGAAACAATGAAAAGTGGCAACGTGAAATGACAAGTGACCTCCATAAAAGATCAGATTTCCACGTCAGAAACGGCCGATCGCTGACGAGCCCACGATCGAGAGAGCACCAGTTTTTGGAAAACAGCGCACGCAAGTACGAATGTGACCGGCGCACCCCTTCGAGGGCCTATTTGTGTGCACCCGCACTTTTGTACACTCGCCGGCGCCGGATTCTTCGCGAATTATGCCGACGCCGCCACCGAAATCTGATAACGTATAGACGCTTCGCTTAATAATTGCAGCACTCTTGCGCTCTGACAACGCGGAAACGCATTCCTTTTGCTTCTGTCCTGTGTCCTGAGAGTGCTTTCGCAAGTTGGAAAATTAAATTGAGGTGTTTTTAACATTTCGCAGTGGTGGGCCACACACACGGGCACGCACTCACACGCACGGATTAGCTCACGACGATTCTGTTAGATGACGCTGCCCAAGCAGTTACCGAAAGGTGGCTTTGCCGCATGAAGCATCTCGATGCGGCGAAGCCGCTATCTTGTTCAGTACTGACAAACGTGCTTCATTCAGTCACTGCACTCTGCATTTGCAAGCAATAATCCAATTAATTCCATGAAAAGAAAAACAACACCACGAATAGGCACACCAGCTAGGTTGATAAAAATTTAGGAGCCATTCCACTCTGTGACGGTGGATGACAGGCTAAGCTGCTTAGCACAAGGCACAGAGGTGACACAGAAGTTTCAACAGAACACGCCATGCCGAGCGGCATCGCCATGGCGTGTTCTTCTTTCTAGCCTTCGTAAGCTTCTTTAGGGGACCCTTAAAACGCGGACTGCGCGACCACCGAAACGCTCATTTGGCATCACACTTTCACAACGATGGAATTTTCCTGACGCGTACAATTCTCCACGTCGGCTTTACATCTTGTCCTTCAGAGGGCTTTTATTCCCGCACCACGAAAGTCGACGAATCCTTCTAGAAAGTGTTCCTCCTATGCAATTATTTTTCTCCGCGGGTACAACACATTCATATGGTTCAGATATGTTCACTTTCTGCAAGCATGGATGTGTAGCCCACTGGTTAAGACACTCGATTTCGTAGCATGGGGGTCCGGGTTCAAATTCAGCCCCGCTAAGGAAGTTTATTTTCTGGGAGTTTTTATTGACGCGCAGGAAAAATTGACGAAACTGAAGCCATATACAGATTCGCTGTAAAGCAGCGTTCGAGTGAAAAAAAAAACACACACACACACACAAAAGCATTTGCTTCCAAGCCCTGTCACAACACGTTTGTGTTGAGGTAGGCTTATGAAGCGAACGATTCTATGTGTTACTTTATGAGAGCAATATTCTTATAGAAAAAAAAAAACTGGCACTGTTTATTTACGACGGATGAGCGACCAGTCATGATTACTAGGTAAATGTGGGAAACGCACTCCTTTCGTCCATCCAACACTCTCTCCCCACTTCTCTGTGCTAAACGGCGTTTTGACACGACAGTTGCACGGCTATCATTGTACCACAAAGGACGCGGCTTACTTATTACGGGCTACAGGGTTTTCATCGAGCCAACTGAATATTATTTCCGCCAGCGACTCGCCCACATTAGAGAAAATATGTAAAACGTTGCGTAAAGATCTGGGCTACATGTAGAGACTTCGTTTATCCTGTAAACCTCGGTGGCATCCGTCTACAATATTCGAGCAACAGCACGATATCATTTAACAACAATTTCCCGTTTTATGTACTCTCGAGACAAGTTGTCCATACAGCACGGCAAATTCACGACAGAAAAAATGGGAGAAAAAATATGCGACTCAAAATCCGGTAATTCTTTACGACGCATCCCACCATGCGTCCACTTCCAATAGACATTCTGACATTCCTGTCACAGGTTTTTTTTTGACACGAGTCGTGTAATATGCGTTCTTCAAATGAGCGTAAGTCAGCCCTACAAGAAATTTATGTTAAATCCCACTGTCCGCGGTCCCCTTTCTTTCTTTCGTCTGCTCACAAAGATCGTTTGAAGATAAAATAATGTTTTCAAAAAGTCACACGAAAAAAAAAAATGATCACACTTGCCTCAACGCCAGTGTACTTGCAGAACAGTAGCGAGTATTGCGGCAAGTCCAAGTTTTGAAGCCACACATCAATGTCAAGGTGCGGCTTGCCACCGGGATCCACAGACATAACGGGATCGAAACCTGCAGATACAGAAACAGGAAGCCCGCTCAGAAGAAGAAAACACAAACAACCCGACCAGTAACAAGATATGCACTAAAGAATAAAATGTAGGCAAAGTGTGCGACCAAAAGCGCTATATTTCGAGCGCCTGATGTGTATCGGGTTAACCGTTGCGGGTCGTTTCTTAAACTCAATGGTGGCCCAGCCAGTTCGGGATTTGGAGCAATTGTAGGAGCAGCAAAAAAACTGTTTTGGAGCAGATTTGGAGCAGAAGGAAATGTGTTTACGAACAGGTTTGGAGCTCGAAATCTTGCGTTTTGGAGAAGGTTTGGAGCAGAAAAAAAAAAAAAAGGTGATTGGGATCACTTGGAGTAGTAAACAGTCAGTCTGCAACTTTTTAGTGCGCATTCTTATAATGTGCAACCAGGAAACGCTGCTCATATGTAAACAAAAACATAAAACAGATAGTCAGAGAGCAGCCATCAACCCCCTCCAAAATTTTGACATGCCCCCTTTCGCTACCCCCCCCCCCCCCCCCCACACACACACACACCACGACCACTAAGGAACCCACCTGTCGTGGATACCTACTGTTACATGCATTGTGGTGAAGCAATAGTGACAAGAAGCGCATGCTGCATATGGTTCCTGCAAGTGACAGGTATCAGAACGTCATTACTTCCTAGTTTTCGAGAGGGGAAGGGGTTTACAGCCCCTATAGACTTTTCATCCCAACCCCTAACCCCTCTCCCCCCTTCCTCCAGATTATGACCCATAGGATCCGACGCTGGCGTGGGTTTGCAGACTGGGTTCCGCGAAGGGAGTATTACGATTCATTGAGCGCTGAGAACTAATTCAACTACATGCCGTTAATTTCCAATTAAATTACACAGTTTATTATTCTGAATAAATAATTTTGCATTGCACTTTGGATTTCAAGATGCCACCGCCAGCGGTGGCTTCGTAAACATATTTTATGAGCAGCGAGCAACTCACGAGGCAGCGGCGCTCCAGAATCGCCATTGCGCTATTAGCGGACACGCGGTGACCGCACTGAGTACGCTGGCAAGCGTAGTTCGTAACAAGTGCATGGGTGGGAATCAGTTGGGAAGTTTTGCAGGCTGAGAGCGACTTGTCTGGCCTTTCTTGGGACTTACGGCGATGTTGGCTGTTAAAACGATGTTTTATAACGGACATGTGAGCGCAGTCACGCGTTATTTTTGAGTCACGGTGCGTCGGTGTCCGCATGGCTCGATTTCTATGCGCGCTGTTTTGCAACCGCATTCTGTCCGTTTCGCTATCAGGCGCGCGACGAACGCTTTGATGCGCGCGAGCGGCAGCGGCAATACTTACTGCCCGACGTAAGCTGCCAGTCATGACAAACTGCCGAACCGTCAATAACGGAGATAAAGCGCATATATCTTGGTTAGACCGACTATAACGAGGAAAAGCGCATCGGTGGAACGAGGGGGAATGGATTCTGTGGCAATATGGAAAAGCTGTGTGTATTGGGTGCCGAAACAAGAATATTTTAGGCCAGAAACGCTCAACTGCCGTTTAAGAAGGTGAAATGTGAACTTTGGCGCAGTTGGCCCAAGATGCACTTAATTTGGGCGCGGTAAGACGCTGAGAGGTAGAATTGTGGCAAAATGGCGCAAATGGCGAAGTTGGACCACCACTGTTTAAACCGTAAATAAGCGCAAACAGCTCTACCGCTTGTCTGCGACAAGGAGGCCCACAGTTACTGGCCCCTAGTTTTACTATGTACAGTGGACAAAAAAAAAAAAAAAGAACCTGAGGAAGCTGCAGTTTTCTTCGCTACAGCGCGAAAGCATCGGATAAGCACGAAACATCACACGCAGTGAATAGCTGTCCACTTGCGTATTTCAGACGACTTGCAGTTTTTCCTGACCAGATTCTGGTCAGGAAAAACTGCAGTCGTCTGAAATGCAGGAAAAACTGCAGTCGTTCCGGAACTTCACGTGACAAACTTTTTCCAAAGTTTGTCACATGAAGTTCCGGTCTGACGTAACACAGCGGCAGCATTTCAAGTGCGCGCGGCGCGCTCAGTTTCGGTATCGCCGCGATCGGGGCCTTCAATTTCGATTATTACTATCTCAAATTACGTGTGTTTTGGGGGCATTTCTATAAAGTTGGTGTGCCATAAACAGTCACGTCTTACAACTTTTCCATTTAAACAACTGCTCTCAAGCGAATAATTAAAAAGCTAATTAAATAATTATTGTTAATTACTCATTTCAACTAATTTCATTTTAGGTGCGGCAGAGTATTCCCGCCTCGACACAGAGTTAAGTGTGCGAAGACGACAGGCGCATGACTGCGATAGCATTTTAATAAAAATATCTGTACTGTCTTAAAAAAGACAAAAAGAAGCAGCCTGCACACAGTTGCTGAAGCCGAAAATACTTTTAACACTTTTGCTCGAAGCCGACACAGTAAACTAATTTAATTCCATTCGTAAGCACAAACGTAACCACAAACACGCTTACGAATGGACAAAACACAGTTTATACCAGCAATCTTCGTTAAAACTTTCTAAAGAATGTCATATCCGCAGTGATGACAATGTCGTAAAAAATACGTAATAATTATATGCGCTACTATAGACACTGCCTCACTCCATAAAATGATTCGCACACTATGACCGCTCGCTCTAAGGTTATTCGCCGCCAGTTTTACATTTAACTTTCGAGCACCCATTTCGAACTAATTTGATGCAATTTTTCTCTCGTTACTCCTTTTATTTATTTATTTATTTATTTATTTATTTATTTATTTATTTATTTATTTATTTATTTATTTATTTATTGCAGCACCCGAGGAGCAGTGCTCGTCGTCTTGAAGTGATGAATTTGCAGTCCTCCAAGACTCCGCCCGGCTCGGTATATGCGCTCAGAACAGCACCAGCGAAACGAGGAAACGTTTTCAGCGACAGCGAAGACGCACGAGTTTTACACCAGCCCTGGTTGACGACTCCTGTCACGATGAATTCGAAAGCATCTTGCATCGAAAGGCAAAAAAAAAAAAAGGAATGATCAGGACATTCTACATTTTGAGTGTATCAATGCTGAAGTCATAGCATCTGTTCAAGCCACACACAATTTTGCTGGCGCCTCAATATTCCGCAAATAATCTGCGCATCCTGAACAGACAAGCTACTTTCTCGGTTTTAGGAGGCATCGTGACGAAATAAATTACGGATTTACGAATTAGCACCAGAAAGGACATCCCGGTCATCGACGTTGTCGGCAGAAGCGCCCGGACGCTCTGCGCAGAATAACGCAGCTGGGCGACATGAAAGTAAAATGTGTCACACAAGAGCTTCAGTTCCTCAAGTTATCTCGCTACTGCGCTCATTAATGGACACCATTTGTGTGCTCTTAAACAACCAGCACTCTACGTTGTGTACTTATATTTAGGTGCACGTTAAAGAACTCCAAGTTCTCGAAATTTCCGGAACCCTCCACTACGGCGTCCCTCATAAGCATATAGAAGTTTTGGGACGTTAAACCCCAACAATTCGTTATTAGCACTCTACGTTGGCTCAAAGTGCTATTTTCAATGCGCTCGATACATTGAGTACAGTGCTATCATCTCTATAGATTAGATTATCGAGCAATTCAGAAGTTTATATTTTTTTCTTTCACAGAAGATACTCACCACGAAAGCGACCGAATAAAGAAGGCGCGGTGCACTTCATTCGACAGCTCGCCTGCGCGAGTAACCACACATCAGGGGCATTCGTATTTTCATGCCTGTGTTTTTTCCACGCCTTCGTTGTGCTAGCCACAATGATGTAAGTTACTTTATCTTGTTCTTTACATTGAATTTTCCTCCTTTCGTCTTCCCCTTGGTAGTAAACCAATCTACTTCTTACCTTGTTAACCTCTCTGCATTATTTGTTAAATCTCTCTTTCCCTGACACGATCATCAATGTTAAGAAAGGCCGAAAGGCATCTTTTTGGAAGCTATAGCTGAAGCCCCGAAACAACAAAACGGAGAACCAGAATCGATTTCCAGCTGTTGGGTTCTTTGCACGTGTCGAGTAAAGTGACGCCTTTATAGAAACACTTGCATGAAATACTGGCGGCAGATGGCGTCTCAGGAGCCAGAGGCAAAGCCATACGGCACGTCGAAAGGCGACACCGCCGCGGCGTTCGGGTAATAAAACAGCCGGGTAGGGGACTGTGCAGCGCTTTGGCATGTCCGAGTTTCCGGAAACGGCTCATTTGTTACAGAGTAAAGAGAAATAAAGTAAAAAAGGAATCCACGCAAGCAAGTTAGCGCGTTCTGATGTACTTCCTGTCGTTCAAGGGGGATGTTCGAAAAGAGAGCTCCGTTAGCTGCGGTTTTAGTTCTGTGCGTTAAACCGGCTGGGTTTGGGCGTCACCGTACAGTAGATAAGAACGGCAAGACACCACCACGTCGGCAAATGGCAAGCATAAAGGGCACGCTCCATCCGCCACAGCCGATAGCCCCCAATCCCCCAAGAAAAATAATAAAGCGCGTCGCACTCTCACATGCAACGCATATACGAACACGTGCATATACGGACGTTCTAATCGGAAGCCCATAACGTCATTTAAGATAAAGTACATCTTTGTAGCCACTATATCATCGCAGCAGTTCGTGGATAGGATGGCATCACCACAGAGGAATGCATAGCGGAATTGCCGTCTCACGAGCTTACATGTAGATGAAGGAATTTCATGCAGTACGCATGCACTTGCGCCTGTTTACACCACTTATGGGGCTTCCAAGCGTCCCTAAAAACTATTTTTCCGGTATATAATAATAAGATAATGCAGTTAAACGAAGAAAATGCAGAAGTGGGCTTGTTGGAACTTTGATTTCATAGTGACCACACGTCAGTCAGAGATTATCTTTTGCAGAGACTTTCAAAAATAAGGGTCATGTTGTTTGTAATTCACATCGACAACTAGCGCCGTTACATATAGGGAGTGCCTTGACATGAACACCAATGCAGTCTGATATGTGCAAAACGTTAACTTGGTTGTCGCTCTATATTAAGACTAATAAAGATGACATAAAAATGTCGGCGGGTAATGTGCGAATCAAGGGAACCAGAAACCATACCAACGAGATATACTGGAATCGCAAAGCAGTCAAATCCGACTTCCGTCTTCAAATTAAATATTTATTATACGTACTTCGATGGTTGCACTAAATGTTGTAAATATGCGGAATATTTCTTTTTAAACTATATATATTTTTTTCGATTATTGTGGCATTAACACGATCAAAATCCTTCAAGTGAATTACTCGAGGAGGCGGAGATTACATGCGCAAAAATCAATATGCGCAATCGTCTAATTAACAAAGTTTCGCTAATGAGATGTTTACAAATTATTTTATGGCACACATTTACAGTTTATTGTAACCGGCGAGCTCGCAGGGCATATCGGCTTAAATGAGCCTCTGAAGAGGGCACCCGCTTCGAGAAATGCGCTTTCGAAGTTTCAGTTAACATGCGCGATTGTTCCACTTAGTGTTCGAACAAAGCGTTGTTTTGTACACTGCAAAAAAACACTAGAAGGACAACGCATTTAGGCACACGCTTTGAAAATTAATCTCTTGAAGCTTGCATCATCCTGAGATATCGCTCCAAGTGGGTATGTCCTGCTCACTCATAGGCTTATCGTTTCTTGACTATGTGACTTAATTCGTGAAGACTTAATTGGTGCAATTTTATTAACTGGTCGATTACGCATTTTAATTTCTCTTCGAAGCAATGAGAGGCTCCTGAAGTGATACAGTTCAAAGGTTAGAATTCTGCTAATTACCGCACAGGCGGTTTCTCAGTGTCATGTATTCTATAAAAAAATGAAACGGATGAATGAAACAAACGGCCCACCCGTCACGGTGGTCTTTAAGGTGCTCGACTGCTGACCAGAAGGTCGCGGGATCGAATCCCGGCCGCGGCGGCCGCATTTTCGATGGAGGCGAAAATGCTTGAGGCCCGTGTACTTAGATTTCGGTGCACGTTAAAGAACACCATATGGTGAAAATTTCCGTCACTCATAATCAAATCGTCGTTTTGGGACGTTAAACTCCACCAGTTATTATTACAACAAACGGCCCCAGTATGGAGAAAGGCAACGTGGTGCTTGTGGAAAATATACAAACATATAAATAGGACAGTGCCTGCAATGCATCTATACGTGAACCCTGCGTATGCAAATAATCTTCAGGGGTAATGCTATCGAGAGTGAGACCCTCAAGGGATGTGCCAAAAAAGCGCGCTGCAAGAATGGAGTTATGCCGAACGCTATGGCAATAAGGCTGCATGAAAGCGTTCTTACGACAAGTTTGCTCGTTTGCTGGCATTAAGGTCTACGCTTTACTCGCATAGTTCATTTCAAAACTGTGAGACTACACTGCGGGGACGAGAAAACACCACTGAATAAAAACAAGAAAAACGCCGGCACCGCCGCGCCGGCGAGCGCAACGCGAGTTTCGACATCGGCGGACAGATGGCGCCACGGAGCACGGCCGGCGCAACAGTCGACAGGGGCAACGGGCGGACAAGCTACTGCCACTACTGCAACACCCTTTTGAAAACCACTGCAATCGCTGTGCACTGGCGCGTACTGAATAAAAGGGATGCTACTGCCAATAAATAAATGGGACCACGCGATAATAAATGTTATCCAGTGGAAGAGTGTGGTCTCTCGAAAACAGGTCAAATATTTGCAGCATCTGCAAGGTTCGTGCGCAACTAAAAGGAAACGGTGGAATTTGTGGGGGAAAAAGAAAAAGCGGTGAAACACTTAGGAACTACTTGCGCTCGATAGAATCCCGCACTCATTGGAGGGCATAACATGTACGCATGGTAAAGGTGTTACGAAGTGTTAGAAATCTACGAAGTTACTCCTGAACAGAGTTTTCCATGCTAAGGCCAAGGTAAACCTAAAGAGTTCATGAATTTACAGATATATGCACAGTGTTCACAGACAAAAAAAAAAAAAAAAAACGAGGGGCTGCCGCCAGCACAGAATTGTAACCAACTACAAAGTAATAACGTGTTTTGAAACAGCTTCCCAAACGGGTAACATCCGTCATTAAGAAAAAAGAACAAAAAAAGACATTAACATTTTACAATCACACGCACTGTGCACATAGAACGTACATACACATAGGGAAAAAAAGTGCCAACCCGTTAAACTGTGAACGAAGTGCCAAGATCACAACGTGTAGCCGTACTCCCCACAATCAATGCCAACGGCAAGCTTGAAAAAAGTTTAAGTAGGTACGACCGAAGACGTTTCCGCCTACAGCCCAGCATTTTTCAACATGACAGGCACTAATGCGGTCCCTGTACGAGGAAAATCGAAAAACAAATATTTACCCAACAATTCACGAAGCTTCCAACAAAATTTTCAAAATAGTTTTTAAGTCTCCCTCTCTCTCTCTCTTATTCTGTGAAGGAATGCATTATAACGTCACAGCGCATCTATAAAGATTAATTCTAGCGAATTTACCTCAGCTTTGAGAGCCCGTGTGGTAGCGGTGTGAATGAGACGATGAGAGAGGGAGGTGGGGGTGCCGTGATGAAACGAAGGGACGCAGCGGTTATCACCACGCGCTCGACAACAAGGTTACTGGGCGCCGTCGCAATGCATGCCCAACAGCGGCAGGTGCGCCGCCGTTACTTGACGCACCGCTAACGCGACCATCTGGGCTACGGCAGCGGGCGCGCGTGCTCGGCACCGTCTGTGCAATTACGTTCGCGTACACGACGGACATGTATACGCGCACTGCGGGCCCCTTCTTACGTCTTTTCGCCGCAGGTATACACACATAAGCGCGCACGAAGTCCATTGCACTCGCACGTAGCTGCTGCAGAGAGGGTTTTGTCGGAATAACGGCCTCGCGGTGCTGAGCTCAAGGACGCGGACTCGATTTCCGGCCACGGCGGCTGCGTTTCGATGGGGGTGAAATGTGAAAACACCCTCGTACGTACTTGTTTTAGGTGCACGTTCAAGAATCGCAAGTGTACAGAATTAATCCGAACTCCCCCACTATATCGCGTGCCTCATAATCATAGTTCGGCGCGTAAGACCACAAAACCACTATATATATATATATTGACACTGTCGGTCGCTGCGCCTGGAAAGCTGATAGCTATATGTACGAGACATATATACGCTTTCCTTCCGAACAACACCATGACACCGTGAAGCACGGTTTCAGGACAGTATATTCACTACCCGCGACTCGAATACTCACGCGTCTTTTCCTCCGCTGATTGTGCCCCTCTCTTATTACCGCGATCGATTCAATATTTCATGTTTTGCTACGCTAGTTCTAACTTATACAGCGTCTGTCCTGTAGGTAAGGTGACAAATCGTGGCGTTGCGCGCACGTGCGCTTCATATGCCGATAAGGTGAAGGAGCCTTCAGTTTTATACCACTAATTAATAATAACTTGTGGGATTTCATGACATTTACGGCACTGGAGTGATCGTGGTGTAAATGGACGGACCACGTGACGAAAGTGTCCGACCTTTACGTGGGATGGCAATATGTCGCCTTTGAAGACAATCTTTACGCAACGCGAGTTGCCCAGACGTGAGACGGACGATGTTGCTATATGGTCACTAACTTCCTTGATGAGCGTTGGAAGGTCGCCACAAGGAATGGAGATGTCGACATCGTATATGACACCTACCACCATGTCCTTGTTAAGTGGAAGGTGAGCTCCAACCTTGATACCGTCGAAGTCTGTGACCCTGGTCAGAGCAAGCAGAGATGCCCGGTGTATGTGCTCTGCAAGTTCTGGATTCCTTGGAGCCAGTCTTAACAAGCCTTTTTTAACGCCTACTTTTATACAACCGCAGAGGAAGCGATGTCAGATATTTCTCGGTTGTGACTGTCTGTGTGTGTGCGGTGAACACTGTGCGCGTATTCCTTGTTCCCTCTTTCCTCCTTGCTCTCTCTATTCTTTTTTCTCCCCTTCCCCCTCCCCCCGTGTAGGGTAGCAAACCGGGTGCAACCTGGTTAACCTCCCTGCCTTTCCTTCGCTTTCATCTCTTTCTGTGTGGGATTTCACGTGCCGAAACCATCATATGATTAAGCCGGCCGTAGTGGAGGGCTCCGGAAATTTAGACCACCTGGTGTTCGAAGTGCACTGACATCGCACAGCGGGCCTCTAGCATTTCGCCTCCATCGAAATGCGACCGCCGCAGCCGGGATCGAACCTGCGACTTTCGGGTCAGCAGACGAGCACTGTAACCACTATACCGCCGCGACAGAGCTTCACACCACGGCGAGCTTAATTGTTTTCTAACAGATAACGAGTGTACATGCTTGAAAGTCTGCCCCAGTTTCGTTGCGTTGCGGCATGAGAAAGAGAGAGAGAAAGGCGGTAGAGCTCGTGACGTGTATACGTGGCTTTCGGCAGCAAAATGGAAGAAAGAGAGGAACGTTGTGTGTAGACACATTTCGAGGCAGTGGGAGAGAACATGGATTTAGGCGATTCCATGCGAAATATACCTCGCAGGTCCATTTTTCATAGAACTTGGTTTATAGAACTTGGTCATATCACTTATTCCTTTTTGTTTAGTTTTATACTTCTTTGTTTCATGTGGAGCACGGAGACATTCAGAGCACACATTTTTCATACAAGCCACCTAGCTCTACTGGTTAACATGGGCGAGGCGTCCATCTAACTCGCCGCCCTTTTAATTTCCTGTTTTTCACACTCTTCTTTGCCCAGTTCACTCAGTCTTGATCGCAGGTAATAAGCAGATTGCTCTCATGACAAAATTAGCTATTCAAAAGCTCACAAAGGTTATTTTTTCTCCAGAAAGAGCAATTTAGTTGCCCTCGTATCCCATTAAGCGTAACTACAGCAAGCTCTAGCTTTGGCATTTACAGCAACTGCATGTTCCTTTGTTTTCTCGCTCTCTTTCAGAGCTGAATGTATGGAGCTGTATACGCGGCGCACATGGAGCGCACATCCGCAAGCGCAACGCGCAGCAACTCGCAACAGTGGACTGAAGCGTAGGCCTGAAAAAAAAAAAAACGTGGTGTCCATACTGGCCCCCGTGACCCAGAAGTTGATGGGTTCGAGTCGCCTGGCAATCGTGCGTTCCATCAACTCGTTTGGCTGCAGCACGCCCACTCGCAACATACACGAAGAGCAGGCAAGGCCACGGCCGTTCTTTCTGGCGTCTTTTGTTGTTCCCACGCTGTACAAAGGGCATTACCGAGGTAAGGGGAACGTATATGGTTTACACGCTATAAGGTCGAAAGATGCAGCCGATGATAGGAGAGCTGGGGTGCAGGTAATACGTTGCCTCAAACAACGATGGACATTGTCGAGCTGATGTCATGTGACCTTACTTAGTGAAGTAAATGTAGCTTGTTTAGCGTTGTGATGTGTTTTGCGCATATTCTGTATCTGCCGCGCACTGTGCGCGTCACTTCGTTCTTCGTAATACTCTTCTGGAGTAGCATATATGATACAGGCGTATACTGCCAGGCACATTTCTCCAGCACTCATTTGAGAACCCATCTTATCCTGTCATATTCTAACCAGCCGAGTTGCGTGAATGCTATACACATTTCATACGTTCAAATGCATATGACGCGTCATCTGCAGATTTGTATGTTATGAATCGCATAATGCGTGCACATAACTCACTGCGAGCCAAATGTAAAGTGTCCGCGTAAATGCCTGACGACCGCGGTTTAGCCACGCGAATGACCGGTTACTGGACCAGCGTTATCGCGAGAGAAACAAGCGCAGTGTAGTCTCCTAGAAAATGAATACGCAACGACTGCGTAACGGCTGCACATCTACTACAGCAAGAGCGCGAAAATTTCGAACAAGACAGCCGCGGGAGTAAAAAGTAGCTGCAAGACGTTCGCGCTCGGCCATCCACTGACGATGATCAAGCTTTTGAAGAACATATTCCTTTTTGCGACACGTGCGCTCAGCATTGTCGTGCGCCATGCGAGCGTTTCATGGAGACGTATGTCACAACTGACCTAGTACTTCACAATGATTGGTGGAAGTGAATTTCTTCCAAATATATCCCGTATGCACATACAGAAAGCCGCGCTGTCGTTCTCGTGGAGACAAATGAGCGTCCGCCGCTATGTAGCTAGTAACACTGTATCTTTGTTGCCGTTCAATCTGCGTTTATTCACTCAGCTTTCACAGGTCAACGTTCAGCTTTAGCTCACTTGTCATGGAGCCCATTCAGAACGCATTATTCGCGGATACGTCACAACGCGCAGCACCAACAGCAAGTATAAGAAAGGTCACGAACGCGCCGTCACGAAGGCCTCTTTGACGTGCTGCTCGAGATCACGAATCTAGACGGCGGACGACGACAACCACGCGCTGTCCCGATTGTGGTTCGCACTCAGTTCCGTGCAGCGAATGGGGAATAGAAATAAGTGCAGTCTTTAAAAGCTGTAGCCAGCGCTTCCTGCGAAAGCCAGTCGTTATACCTAAGCGTGGCTCGTTCAACACTACTCGAACGAAGGACTTCCTTTCATTCCGGACGAATGCGCCCGTAACGAAAACTCTGCTCCATCCAGCGCTGCACTGAAGTAAGACACTAAGGGTCAGGTGCGTCGCGCGTAAAACTCTTTGCCGGTCAAGCGACCAACAGGGGACGCGTAAAAAACAGCGCCGCCGAGTCAAAAGGCAAGAAGGCACTCAACGGGCATTTGCAGCGCGAACGCTGTAGGCGTGCTTGGTGCTCTCGTGTCACGCCAGGCGCGAGAACAGCTGCTGGACGGCACGTTACAAGCTGCACATGCGGAAGCGTGCGTCAGGCTTAGCGCACAGAAGTGGGCGGACGAGAGAAGGGGAACAGGTTGGAGTTCGTGGCGCTCTAGAATTCGTTCTAGCGGGGCTTACTCAACAGGGGAGGTCTGCGCGAGCGAAACACGGCGGAAGCCTGAGATCTCGGCGCCTGACCGCGCTTCACATCCATTCGCCCATGTCCGATGCCGTCAGTCACGGATTTCCCCGTTAAGACGGCTTTTACCACAGAGATGCTTTTACTGTCACGTTCTCAGCAGTTCGCACTGACCTGAAACGATACATATGACGATACATATGAGCGTCACTGGTCTCTTGCATAATGTGTAGCAAAAGCGATACCACTATCTTATTCATTGATAGTTGATATAGGGGAGCGAAAAGCTGTTTTTCGAAGCAAATCCAATAGTACCAAAACAAATAGGATACAAACTAAATAGTGCAATATGCGAACTGAACCGTATATTTCTCTAATATTGTACAGCATTCTCATTATTTATCAATCAAGCAATTTCTGAACCTTGGTATCCACATCATTAGAAAGTTTCTATCATTGCAAGTCCGGCGCCAGAGCGAGAATTGGTGATAAACTGGACCCTTGAATCAGTTGAAGAGTATGTCTGTCTAGGCCAAATATTAACAGGGGAGCCTACTCATGAAAAGGAAATCTACAGGATAATAAGGACGGGACGGTGCGCACACGGTAGACATACTCAGCTCACGACCGGCAACCTAATACTTTCACTAAAGCGGAAAGTATACAACCATTGCATTTTGCCGGTTCTCATATACGGAAGAAAAACCTGGAGAAGAACAAAGAAACTCGAGAAGCATTTAAGGAAAAAAAAAAAAAAAAACACCTAGCGTGCAATGGAACGGAAACAAAAAAAAAAAAATGGCGAAGCTTGCACTAAGTCAGGCAAGGCTTGAAACAGCGAAACTGGACGATTCTGAAGACTAATCTGGTTTCTTCTAGGTTGTTTCTAGGCGTTAGATAGGTGATGCAGATTGTTTCTAGATTGCTTCTAGGTCATTCCCGCCGCGGTGGTCTAGTGATTATGGTGCTCAACTGCTGACCCGAAGGTCGCGGGATCGAATCCCGGTCGCGGTGGCCGCATTTTCGATGGAGGCTAAAATGCTTGAGGCCCGTGTACTTAGATTTAGGTGCGCGTTAAAGAACCCCAGGTGATCGAAATTTCCGGGGCACTCCACTACGGCGTCCCTCATAATCATATCGTGGTTTTGGGAGGTTAAAGCCCTACAATTATTATTATGTTATGCTTCTATAGTGACGCTAGGTTGTTTCCACGTTGATTCTCAGCGCAGATAGGTTCGAGTTAAACACCCGACAGTCACAGACACGACACGGATGTCCAAACTCCAGAGACGGAAACTCGCGCTGGAAACAAGCGTTCGCACCTCTCATAAATCTACGGGCACGTCGTCATTGGCGTAGGCCTTCCATCGCTTAAAGCCTGTTTCACATGCAGCGATTTTGCTCCAAGAGCGGAGCGGCTGCCGTCGCGGAAGCCCAAAAACAGGTTTTTTCGAGCGACCAGTGGACGCGCGATCGAGATCGCCAGAGTTGGAAAAATTCGCGAGCGGCAGAGCGGCTGCCCAAGGTCAACCAATGGGGGAGCAGTGACGCGGGGAGCACGTGACCGTAGGGATGGAGACGAGAGCAGCCGCGCGCGCCGGGAGGAACTCGCTCCGACTCGGTTTCCTAGCAGACGACATTCGCTGCAACGAGCTGGCAGTGTAGAAAACGCCGTTCTTTCCCTTTTGTTGTTCTTTACTGCGCTTCCATCAAAGCAGACAAATCGTTTGCACGTGTCATTTTGTTCTTTTGTATTTTTATCGAATCGTGACACCAACATAGGTCCGGACAGGGGGAACCTACGACACTCCGCACTTGTTCGCAGTAGACGGTTCAGTTTTTTTTTTACTACTCTGGTGCAGCACGTTCGAACAGTTTACTGTTTTCTTTTCCCCCTTTTTTTTTTTTAGTGGTCACGTACCCCGAAGACGACAAATGCCGCCGCCTCTTTACTGCAGAATGCCCATAGGCAAAAAAAAAAAAAAAAAAAGAGACGAGCTCCTTCACAAACCCACAATGTCGTCGACTGGGCCGCTTGCATCCGGTTGCCGGCCCATACGGCGCACCAGCGCCTTGCGGCATTCGAGAGCAAAAGCCACCGAAAGCCCTGTGAAAGCTTAAAACCCCCAAAACAAATTCTTTCTTTCGCTTTTCCATGGCCAAGTGTATGGGCGTGCAACATGACTTGCGTGGTAAAAAAAGAAAGCTGGAACAGAAATAAACGTGACTACTGAAGTTGTTTAATTGCACTCTGATACACTGCACATTTTCATCATTCAAGGTTTAGGCGCGTGAAATTCGATCACCGAAGTAGAAGGCTCGTGAAACTTGCAACCCAAGCGCACCAAAACAAGCGAGCCCGGAGAAAGGAAACCCGCGGATAACGGGCGCTTCCCACAACCATCACTGCGCATCGCAGAGGCGCGCGCCGCGCAAGAGCGGTGCATGTGAAACGAAGCCGCGTCCGAGCGTCCTGCTGCCGCTCGATCGCTGCGGGCCCCGCCGCTCGGTCGCTCGCATGTGAAACAGGCTTAAGGGCCTTCCCGCAGCCGCCGTTGCCTTTCCCGCTCATAGTATTCTGTAGTTGTACGTACTCGGAGTCTTCGGCTCGTCGCCGTCGCCTCGCAGCCATTTGTTGGGCTAACTGTTGCCTTCATTTTTAGTGGACCATTGGTGAGTAGTGGGATTTTACCAATTTCTGTGGCACATAACCGCGTTTATGATGATGATAGTTTTCTGGATCGACTCACAAGGAACGATTTGTTAAACAGCTTCGATGTTAAAACGATAGGCGTAACTCTAAGAGATTGAAAGATAGCAGAGTGGATCAGTGAACAAACAGGGGTGGGCCGAACAGATATTAAGAGGGAAAAACTTGGAGGACACTTAAGCCCGTCTTCAAGAGTGGAACGCAGTCGGGCCCCGTTCGCATCGCCATGAGCTTCTCACTCGCTTGCCATGCCTCGCTTCTCGGTGGACACCTCAATCAATCCACGAGGAAAGGAACGTCTGAGCGCGTGATACTGGACGTTGTAAAAAAATTCTCCCAGGGTGCCCACTGCAACTACAGTTGCGAAGTGCCCACTACGCCATAATTAATCATTTTGCGAAGGAGCGCAGTACCCACTACGCGTACCTACGCAGCTGCACACTTTGTTGTTGCTATGGTCGATGATCATGATCAATTGTGGCTGGAGCGCTTTTGTAATCCACTCGTTGCGTAATTCACACGGTGTGACGCCTATTGCGATTCCATCCTTCTGCCACGCAACATTGCATCTGCTAACGCGACTCCTCGCCCTACTTGACGCCTGTGTAGTGTTTTTTTGTTTTTTTCGAGATCAGTTTAGAGCACTGGCGCTGGGACTGTGATAGAACACTTCGCTACCAACCAGAACGGCTGGGTTCGAGTGTGGCTCGAACCCCTGATTTTTATTCTTCGCGTCCATCAGAATTTTTCGCTCACGGACAACGCCGCCGACGCAGACACCAAAACTTCCGCGACACGAGCTATTGAACGCTATCGCGTTAAAATACATCGGTCGCAGTGCGACCGATGTATTTTTCTTTCTTTGCAAGTAATTAACAACGTTGGTGAACGTCACTAATTGTGTGATTTCAAGTGATACGAAATACGCCGAGAAGCACCACCCCTACAGTCAAAGACAGCCGTCCGACATCGCGAATAAGACCACCCAAAGGGGCCAGCACACAGGAGTCTTAGAATATCCGAGATAATTAACGAAGAAAGAAACGATAATCAGCAAAAGCTGACGCGGAGCCCGCGGCGACATTCTTTCATTAAAAACGTAATTCTTCAGCCGGTCCGTTTGGACAGACCGGGCTCCTTCAGCCCACGGCGCTTTTGCACCGTTATCATGTTGTCGTTCTCTCTCACCGCACATATACAAGGAGCAAGAGGTGCACGGCCACACTACCTACGCACGACGCGCAAGTTTCGCGCGTGGGATGCTCTCGTTCGTGGGGAAAACAGCGAAACAAAGGGAGACGGGGGGTGCTCTCTCAAATGCGAGAGTGAGGAAAAACGAAAGGCCAGTCCCGCGGTCGGACAGGCTGAAGCTCTGGCGATGTGACGTGTTTGCCCGCGAGTGTCGCGTCTTTTCGGTTTCATGCATAATAGTACCAATAATTGTTGGGGTTTTACGTCCCAAAACCACAACATAATTATGAGAGACGCTTTAGTGTAGGGCTCCGAAAATTTCGTCCCCCTGGGGTTCTTTAAGCGCGCCTAAATCTAAGCAGACGGGCCTCTAGCATTTTGCCTCCACCGAAATACGGCCGTCCCGCCGGGATTCGATCACGCGACCCTAACTGTCGGCAGTCGAGCACCATAACCACTAGAACACCACGGCAGGTTCGGTTTCATGTATGGCTACGAGTTTAGAAAGTGTATATACAGACGACATGTAAGTGGTTTTCCGTGTCACGTAAAAAAAAAAAAAATGTCAATTTCTGGGGGGTTTTACGAGCCGAAACCACGATATGATTATGGGGCACGCGCGTGCAGTGGGGAACTCCAGGTTCTGGGTTCTTTAACCCGCGGGTGCCCGTCTCACATTATGCAACTCGAAATACATGCGTCAAGTAAGTGTTGTAAACGAAGAAGAAGAAGAAGAAGAAGAAGAAAAAAGTGCGTGAGAAATGTCTTCTCGGTAGAGCCCATAACACGAGCGATGAGCAAAAGGCGTTGAAAAGAATCAAATGTCATCGTATAAGTAGCCCTGCTGATAAATCTTTTCGTGAAGGTTCAGCAAATCGAAGCTGCCATGCCAGTATACGGACTCGTCTAATTACTGCTCTGAACATACCGAATTAAGTAATGATGTCGAATTACACCTTTACATTTATTCGCCACGCAAAACACAATATTAAAAAATATACATAAATAATATAAACGTGAGTTGAGACCCTCTCAGGGCGATGGATGCACTCCCAGACGATATGAATGGGGTAGACAAACATCTCGAGCAAAGGGGCTAGAAAGCATACGTCAACGAACTTTTAAGAGGTAGGTGAAAACAGACGTAACTCCGATGCACCCGACTGAAGGTTCTAGTTATACGCTTTCTTCTTTTCCTTAGGATGACAGAGAAGAACGTTATTTATGCAGTGTTCCATGGCAGGTAGAAAAACAGGTTCAATATAAACAACTTCCTGCCATTATATGTCTCTGTCAGGGTCTCCAAGGTATACTTAACTTCTTCTACTTGCAATATGAAGGACAGTTTGAGTTATGGTGAAATAGTCACTCAGTTGTGGTGCAATGACCGAGTGAGGCGCCATACCGTCCCACAAAGCACCGCACTGTGGCTGGCGGCTGCCCTGACTTCCAACGCATAAAATACCAACGTCACAGACTATGTCACTTGTCGGGGAAATCAGGTAAAATGAGAGCGATCCGCGAGGAGCATGAAAGAACGCAAAGAATGCCGCAGAAGCTCCGCTGGAGTTGTATATTATGCGCAAGCACTGGCAACTTTTAATGGCGCACCTGCTGTTCTGCTTGATTGCAGTCTTCGTTTTTTTTTTAGTTTTTTACAGTATTATAAGTTTATAAGAATTTGCGTGTGCTGCTGTGCGAATGGCACCACCCAAAATTCTCAATTTGGCCCACCCCAAACGATTTTAAGTTTGCGCAACCAAAATGAGGGCGTCCCCATGCTTTTTCTATGAAGCTCTATGCATTCTTATGGGATACAAGGCGGCACGGTTTTTTTTTTTTTTCGGTCATGGACACAGCTTTTGCCCAGATTTTCTCGAGGTACTCGCCAAAGAACGTTTCGCGCCGTTGCATCGCATACTGCATCGCATAGTTGTGATTAGCGATCAGCAGGCGCTTTTTGGAAGCACGACGACTGCAGCCGTCCATCTAGCCCTAGAAGTCAGGCGCGGGCGAAGTCAGATTCAGGGGAATATACCAAGTATCCCCATGTACACCGGCACGCGACGAGCGGCGTACGTGATTTCCGGGACGCTCACTTTTCTTATCCTCGGATATGTGAGCGCGCGCGTGTGTGATGTGCACACAAGGGGCGGAAATGGCGTGGCGAGTATGCGGCTCGGGTGGTGCGTGCCCCTCGCACTGCAGCAGCGGAATGCCGTCCTCGGTTGGGGCGACGGCGGTGACCAGTCGACTTCGCCGCAGGCGCCCCGATATCTATCGGCAGAGGGCGAGCCGGCTCCTAAAAATCCTCCCGCTTGGCTTTCCAGCGCGGAGTTGTTGCGCGTTTTTCAGCGCGCGTAGTGACCGGAGAACGGGTTGCAGCCTAACCCTTCTTTCTTTCTCTCCGAGACTCTTCCTCACCTTCTCGTTGTGTGTGTCCGGCAAAAAGGGAGTGGACCCGGCCGTCAATGAATTTCTGCAGAAGGCGCGGGCGTTGGAACTTCAAGTGGGCGTCCCGCGGCTCGCCAAGGCAAAGGTCCCACACCCGCAACTTCGTACAAGAACCGGAATGGCCCTCAGGTTGTATAAATGTATACCGCTTGGAGGGGAAGCTCTGCTGTCCACTAAGCACACGCCAACGAATGATGGCACGTCCTGTCGTGAACAGGATCAGTAGGCAACGGGCCACTGATGAACCCACAAACTGGCTAAGCGTGTCGGTGCAACTATAAATGCTCAAGCGGGCAGCCTGGGTTTGATGCGCGGCACCTTTGCGACGCAGTTCATGCTCTCCGTGGAAGAGGGTGCCGCTGATATGTGTCAGGTTGTGAAGACGCAGAAACTGTCGTGCGCGACGGTGTTCAGGTTTACGCTTTTACCTGGCATCCTGGAGCAGCTACACCTTCACAGATAAGGTTACAAGGTCATGGGTGTTCATGTATATAAACACACCAAATCCCGCTCAAGTGCATCCGCTCGGCCCTTACACTTGCGACTTGGCCTGCAATCCGGACACTCCGGTCACTAAAAGCGTGTGGTTGGTCGCCGAAATTGCCAATTTTACTTCAGTCCCCGTCGGAATGGCCAACGGCGCCGCATTAAATTCATCATCGTGAAGAAGGATGGCTAACGGGGAGAATTAGCAAGCTGGAACAGCAGAAAAAAGGACGACATGAGCGAGATAGACACAGTACATACAATCATGATAGAAACAACGACAAAATAAATGCGCTTTAGGTTACTCTGATGAAGGTGCCCTCGAGTTTCAAGAACGCCGTAGGGGCAGGCAAGCACATACTGTGCGTCCGAATCACTTAACCATTCACTCGGAAAAAAAAAGTGCGGAAGACCTCTTTGATCGAGAGGCCGTCACAGAGCGGAGCTCTTCACGTTAAATCATTCATGCACACCTACAGTAGCCTAAAGAACAGGGCATAACCACTCGCCCGTATGGTTTTCGTAGCAATTTTTCAACCGGAACAGCTCCTTCTTGCGCTGTCGAAAATCTTTCTCTATCCCTTCACGTAAGCCCCTTCGAGATATACAGTTCGTGTCGGGGTATGCGCTGTGTTTTTTTATTTGGCTTCTGAATTTCAGGCTTTCAGGTCACACAAGTGCGACCTTTACTCGAGTGTGTAAGGCACCCTCGACATTGATGAAATTAAGTGACCTACCTTACAAATCGTTAACACAATTTCGTGTGAATAACATCATCTTCATGTTATGACGAGTCATCATACTGCAATAATAACAATAACTGCTGGGGTTTTACGTGCTAAACCACGATATGATGAGGCACGCCGTAGCGGGGAATCCGGATTAATTTCGACCACCTGGGGTTCTTTAACGTGCACCCAAATATAAGCATACGGGTGTTCTTTGCATTTCGCCTCCATCGAAATGCGGCCGCCGTGGCCGGCAGTCGAACCCGTGCCCTCGAGCTCAGTAATGCGATACCCTACGGCTAAGCTATCACGGCGGGTGAGTCATCATACTGCGTAGCTTAACTCCGAGAATAGCCAAATGTTTTAAGATACACATATCATGCAGAAGCAGCCAGGAACCTTTCAGACGCCACATAATGCATAAGTTAAGTGCTTCCAAGACCCCCTTAAGTGAGTAAATCACGAGTTAAATTCAAAGCCGCATGTGGTGGCTGTGTTTTTGGGCAAAGCGAAAAACGCCTCCGTGGCATGTATGATGCAGGGAATAATACGTGAGAACTAGTGTTAGTGAAACGCATTAACCTCTTGGAACAGGACAGCGCAACACATCAGGAAAAACATGAACGAAAGAACGAAGAACACCGTTAACCTAAGATTTTGTGCCGGGTTGCAGAAAAAATTACACATCATCTCCCCCTACCATGGTGGGATGCGAAAGCATCGCGGATGGTGCGCATCGAGTTTCCGTTTCTCTTATGTGACTTATGAGACGGTGGTTGTTGAGGCGTTTGAATTACCACTTGCCGACGCTGACGTTTACGTTCGGCTTCCCGAGCCTTCCTCTGCTCCGCGGCGGTGGCGCTGCAACTAGCGCCGACGTTGTTCATGGCGTTTCGCACACCGTTGTACAGAGAGAGCATGACGGAAGCACAGCGAACGCGCGCTTTCGCAGCTTCGAGATTCGCTTGCCGGCGTTGCCGTTTACGTACAGCTTCGCGAGCGTCCATAGCGCCGTTGCGAAGGAGAGTGCAACGGCAGCGAGCGCGCGCCGCATTATATACGAGCGCACAGCTGTAGCGGAGAGAGAGAAACGGGAGAGGAGAAACGAAACGGAGGTAGCGTTCAGGCCACCTCCTCCCACCTCCTCGCGCTCACGCGAGGAGAGGGGGAGAGTTGGCGCATGTGCAGTATGGGTGCGGACGCCGCAGAACGGACACTGCCCCGAGCGTAAGATGTTTTCGCATCTAAAACAAAAACGAGTAACGCAGAGAGAATGGCAGACAATATCATATGAGTGGCCAGGAATTTGTTCAAATGAACGCTGTTAGGGGCGCGGTCGAATAAAGCGCCTCCAGCCGTGAATTTGCGCTCTCCTAAAGAAAAAAAAAACAACCCGAGCTGATTCTACCCAGAGACAGCTAGCGTTCCGTATAAACAACGAGCGACAATATATATGTTAGGCACGATGCGACTGCCTCGTTCGTTTCCAGTACTGCATGGTTGGAATAGGAAATTAAGAGAGCGCTTTTTTGTACACTTCCACAGCCATACTATAGCCTTTTGAACGGGGTGAGGCTGTACTCGACCTCGCAAAACAGCGTCTCTCTCCCGCAAAGCACTGCGAGAAAGGAGTTGCCGGAGTGTATACTACCTCGCAGCGGGAACGGGCACGGCGCCTCTGCGTGTGCGACGTTTGCCCATGCATCGCGAGCGAGCACACGGAGGCTGTGCAGCGCAGCCGCGTGATGGATTGGCTCCGCACGTATTCGACCTCTGACCTTGTTCTTACACGCAACGGGCGAAGCCAGAAGGCAACATTTACGTACATGCAGGTGCACGCGCGCGACGCCGCAGGCCCGAACACAACCCATTCGAGCCTGTATATATTAACGAAAAAAAAAAAAGGAACAAGGAGACGCATCGCCTCTGCACAGCCATGTCAATATACGTGCACGATGCCGCATGACTTCGGGAAAAAAAAGAAGCCAATCCATGAAAAAGGAGGGAAAAAACGACAAAAAAGGAGAGAGGAAAACCTAAACCAAACAAATGCGTTTCACATTGGGCGCAGAACTTTTTCTACAACGGCGGCGAGGTGCTATTGGGACCTCCCCTGACGCACGTATTTTTCATGTGCCGAGTACTCAACTGCATAGCGAGCGAAACTTCTTCCTGGATGACCAATAAAGGGCGGGGTGAATTCGGCACAACTTGCAGTGTGGGCCGCTTCAATCACCTCACTAGTTTTTTTTTCAGATTTTTTTTTTTGCCCCCGGATGCGATTAACCAAATGCCTTTTTAGGACCTTTTGTGTGTTACCTTTATGACTATAAGCATGAAGCATAGGACTACAAGAGTTACTGGCCCAAGATGTAAATATGAAAGCCTTAAGTGTCACATGTAAAACGAGCATATGTCATCACAAATAAGCGCCAATATTTCAACCGACGTCAACTGAGTTGTATTTTTTTTTTCGTTGTCAGGAATATGCAACGAAGCGTAATACATTTTTTGTTCATTACTAGAAACTTGTCTTTCTCAGTGTTTGTTATATTATTTGTACAACCACGTTTTTGCAGCTATCAAATCGTTTTCTAACTGTCACACTTTTTTTTTGTTCCAGAATGCATTATCATACCCCGTTCACGCTTATTTTATTGCTGCTCTGATACTCTTACGTATATGCACTAATGACAGTTTCTTACTTTGATAATACAGTATTAGCAGGTCTCCCATGACAGTTTCTTACTTTGGGACCTGCTAATACTGCATAAAATAATAAGCTCGCTTATGTATTAAATACGACAATAACAATAAACCTTAAGTAAAAAAAAATAGCCATTCACAACGCAATGTGCCTGACACTTCACTTCACCAGCGGCAAAGCTACAAACGTATACATTCACACGTAAAACGAGACTCTAGACGGAGAAAAGGTTGATCACTAGAGTGGTTCCACTATTTCGGAATAACAAATTTTAAGCGCTGAAGCAAAATTGAGACGAAGATGAAAGGACACAAGGACACAACAAAGGCGCTGTCTCGCTTCAGCGCTTAGAACGGCTTAAAATTTGACACAATTAATATGTCAACAAAGAGTCCGTACGTCTACCATTTTTAGCAGCGGTACGCAAAATAGCAGGGGTATAAGTATGCCTCTGCTATTCTAGAGAGCGGGGACACTAAAGAGGAATACAAGGCTATGTTGTGTTAGAAAATTATGCTCATGCGATGTAAATAAAGCTGCCACTGTTCATTGGCGTGACATGTTAGGCTTGGCCGTAAAGAAAAGAAGCAATCACTAAATCCGCGATGTCATGGTGACCGCATAAAGCAATACCTTGACTCAAGTTAGTTGGTCAAAGGCGCGAAAAAGAAAAACGAGGTCAGAGAACACACAACGGGCGCACTTTTTTTTTTAGGCAGTACAGACTTTTTACAAAAATGTTATACCAGTAAAGTACATGTCATCTTCACAGACGAAGTATACGTGGAGGTGGAAATATTTCACCGCTGCTAAAGTACCACTGAAATTATTAATTAACAAACGCTTGTTAATTAGCTTTCTAATTAACAACCTCAGGGCAGTTGTTTATATGGGAAAGTCGTAGAGCGTCACAATATATGGCGTACACATTTTCTTATAGAAATCCACACAATGGCACGTAACTCGAGATATTAACTGTCGATTCTCGGATCTGATATCGAAACCGAGCGCGCAGGAAAGGTGGCCGCTGTGTTACGTCAGACGGGAACTTCCCGTGACGAACGTTGAAAGAAGGCGCGTCGCGGCAGTACCTTGTCGTAGAAACCAGCAAGTAATCTCACTTGCACCGGTGGATCGCCACACCTCTTGCGTGTGATGTTGGGTGCTTATCTGTTTCTTTCGCGATGCGCGCAAGAAAACCGCAATTTCCACCTTTTCTTTCACTCCGAAGCGTTAGGCGCTTCTTCTCACAGACAAGCGAAAGAGTTCTTTGCGCCTATTTAAAGCTTAACCCATATATGCCCAGTGTCCTACATAGAGGACGCTTCTTTGATGCCCTCAAACATCGCTACTTCTTTAGCTCATGACTAGCGCCACCTAGAGCACATTAAGCAGACCTCATTCTCAACGTGTGCAAGCCTAGACATTGCTTGCTTTCCATGCTTCCACGTGCCGACCATTTTCTCCGGGCAAACGCGTGCTTTGTGTGAAATACGTCATGGAGAGGAAGAAGTGCAATGTCGGTGTGCACGTGAAATGTTTCAAGGCTTAACACACCCGCACATAGTACCCCTAATGCCCAGAGTCCTCTATGTATAGGACGGCTTAAAAAATGTACAGGACGGTGTATAGGACGGTGTTGCGTTTACCTGGCAGTAAATAAAGAACTTGTGCTTTCTTTTGAGGGTAGAAGTACACTTTTCGTGAAAAAAAAATATTTGCTTTGTCATTTTTTCTGAGTTTGGGCATATATGGGTTAAGAAACAAATAACATAAGATAAGCACTACACATCACACACAAAGAATAAGCGATCCACTTGTGTAATTCAGACAACTTGCCATTTTCCTGAAGAGATTCTGTTGCGACGTGCCTTCATTCAAGTTTCGTCACTTCGTCGCGCGAAGTTCCCGTATGACAGAGCGGCCACATTTTATGCGAGCGCGGTGCTTGTTTTCGAAATCGCCTGGATCAGACACTTGAAATTCCATAAGTATCTCAAATTACGTGCAATTTTTTTTTGTTTCTAAAAATTTATATGCCGTAAATCGTGACAACCGACGGATTTCCTGTATAAACAACTGCCCTCAAATTGATCATAAAAAGTTAACACGTTTTGGCTAATCAGTCTTTTGAAACTGACTGTAGCAGCGGAAAGGTATTTCCGCCTCGATGTAGCGTTAGTGAGCAAAGATGACACATGCCCCAAAGTTATGGCACGTTTACAATTTTATACAAAATCTGTATTATCTAAAAAAGAAAGAAGCAGCCTGCATGCGATAAATGCCCTCGTTTCCTTTCCTTTTTTTTATTTCTTCAGCCTTATTTCTTCAATCATCTGGATCATTCACGCTTTCAGAGCAGGCCGGAACAAGATAACGTGTAACCATCACATGTTTTTCTACAAATAAATAGAGAGTTTTTACATGAATAGCGTCCCGGAAGCTGCTTTGCGTACTTACACACCACACAACAAGGCTTTCTTGTACGCATTTTGCGCATCACGACAAACGCGTCATTGACCTCGCTTTTAAAAACAGTTTTCGCGTAGGTAATGCGACCTCCTTAAACTTCTTTATCATTTTGCCAATGTAAAGGGGGAAATTTTAAAATGTCGTATTCTATTCTGGAATCCTAAGCGCCATAACCACGGTCTGATTACGAGTCATGCATGGGGGGGAAGGGGGGGGGCTCTGGTGTAATTCTGTCTGACCACCCGGAGTTTTAAGTACACGAGCATTTTCGCATTCCACCTCCGTATAAATACGGCCGCCGCAGCCGGGCAATGGCCACTAAGCCACCATGGAGGGGCAAAAGAAGGATGCAATCGGCACTCGATGTTCCAAGGTGGTCTCGATCCCAAGTACTGACCGAGTCCAATGCTGCTCGGCTTCAGCTATCGGACGAGAACAGGCGCATCCAGCATGGTTTGGTCAATGGCTCCAAGGCGGTCACTCTACCATCTGAGCTAGTCAGGAGCATAGCAGGCAGATATATAGCAGCGCGAATATCCGGGAAAAAGCTCGCCCTTGAACCATTCGCCTCCACCAGGCCCTAACTTCTCAACTACGGCTGTTATTTTTAACGATCGACTATTTTTAACACAAGTTCGTCGCTGTACAGCTGCGCACAGAGAACCTTCTTCTTCTTGTGTGATTATTGAGGAAAGGAAAAAGGCACCTAATTTCTGTCTGCCTTGAGGCGACACGGCGCAGTGCCTAACCTGCCCGAGGGAAAACATTTTACTGCCTTCACGATGTCCTTTCGTTCTTTCTGCTGCGGTCGCTCCGCGTGCATTGTATTTCTCTGCCCGTCAATGCCGTTCTTTTCGACTTGTTCGCCACTGCCACCCTTTCCACATTCGTCTTTCGCGCACGCTCAAGTTAGGACAGGCGCTTCCTGCTGCCACCCTACTTTCTAACGACCTCGTAAAGGAAGCCGGCAGAGCACCCCGCCCGAATACAGCCAGCGAGCCCTTGACTTTGAAGAACCCGCGAGCCCGCACGCACAGTACGCGGCAAAAAGCACGTGGGTTCTCGCTCGTCTGTTCCTTTAACAAACGGGCCTTGTTGCGATCAATTTGGTGCTCCCATGCCCTTCACAGGACATGTCTCTGTTTCTTACATCTCTCTTTCTTCCCCTTCCAGCTTCTTTCTCCTCTCCATATACTTTTTTTTTTCTTTGAGCTCTCTGTAAAGACCGCCGTGGTAAAAACCTCCACATCGAGACGGAGGCGCACACACCGAGTCGGTGCGCGGAACTTTGCGGGGGCCCCACGTGCACACTCAGCCATCAAACGCCAGCGCGCGGCAGAGAACGCAGTTCCCGCCCCGACGCCGCTTCTGTTTTACGTGTGCGCGTCGCGCTGTTTACTCGCCTTCCCACCGCTGTCATCTCCTTCTCTCTCTCCCTCTGCGTGCTCTCTTCTCTCGTTCTTGTCACTTGTTGCCGCGTTCTGGCCTCGCAGACCAGGGCGATAAGGAGGAGGCCCTTCGCTTCAGGCAATGCCGGCAAAGTCGGCACTTGGTTGTTGCTCTCGCTACGGATTGCTCAGCCTTGAGCGCGCACAGTGAAAGCAGCCAGGCGTGCACGTGTACAAGAGGCTCCGACCCCCTTGCAGCGAACAGCGGCAAATTTACGCGACCGGACAACACTGAATGATCAAAGTAGTGCCAACGCAGCTACGGAAAAAAAGAAAAAAAAAAAGAAAGAAAAACGACAAACGCAAGTCAGATGCCTCTGCCGAAAGAGAGAGAGAAACGGAGGAGGAAAGAGAGCGAAGTTTACCGAGGAAGTTTAAAGGCAAGGAGAATAATAAAGAGAATAAAACATGACAAAGAAAGAAAGTTACGAAAAGTAAATGGCAGTTAGTGGGAACACACGGGACATGCGCTAACAGTTTACAAGCGTTATTAAAAGGCCAGTAGACTTAAGGAAACACAATATGGCCTTTGTGGCCTTGTCCATGCAGGAATGCGTAGGCAAAGTTCCAGGATCTTTTGCTCCGAAAGTGGTTTTTCTGGCAAATGTCGAACTACTATCATAACTGCCGATTGTGATATTACCAATGGCTCGGATAGAGCCGTCATTTTTTATCCAAATGCTTATATAGAAATCCGCTCCGCGCAAGCTTCTCGCGGCCACGCCCAGTCTTCAATGTGAAAACGGATACAGTGTTATGGCCATAACATAGCACGAGTTCATTGTCTTCATAGGTACTGCGTCTCATACACTAAGCGTAACGACGAACTTGGCTGTCAATGTTGAGATCACGCGAACGCTGCCGGCAATGACCTCGTCCTGCATGGCTGACCCCTGAGGAACGCTGAAGCCGTATTTCGGCTAGATGCTACAGACACGATCGTATCCAACTGAGCTATATAGTCAATTACTATAGCTAAAATGAGTTTAGCAGCAGATATACTGAAGAGGTACCCAAACCAGATGGTAAAACACTGCAGTAGCACCCTTCCCTTCTGCGGGTGAAGTGTAAACTCGCTCTGCACGGAAAATGGGGCCATACTGGTGGTATGAATGTTAAGTAATGCTGAGGTTTAACACGCTAAAATTGGACGCAAGTTGATTACTATCACCTGGAGCCCTTGAACTTACATCTAAATCTAACCACACGAGCGCTTGCCCATCCAGCCTTCATCAAAAGTCGGCAAGCAAGCTTTTAAGCATATAACAAGTGTGAAAGCTCTCAGCAGGAATAGACGACATGGTAGTAATGAACGAAGTAGGGACTGGAACACACCGTTTTGCAGAGTGCGCAATTATAAACAGAGGGGAAAAAAAGGGGGAAAAGAAATACATCCTCAGTGGTCAGAGCAAAAGCCGTAAAAGCCACCTTGGCACGTGCACCTTCTTTTTTTTTTTAAGTATTGTGCCCCACCATTCTCCAGTAAATACCCTTACGTCCATGCTAGTGGGAAGGTACATTTCCTTGTAAAGTTCGCGATCTTTTTAATCTGCGTAAGAGAAGGGGCTAAACTGCGTCCACGCAATCCAACCAGATAGAGATGCAGGGCCTTCAAAGTTCAAAGATATGTTAATTTAACAAAAATACGGTGCTACCTGCAAAACACCTGCTTGCACACGTGGTTCAAGCGCGTTGACCGACGCAATGATCGCAAACAGTTAGAATCATCAAACGCATAACAACTGCTAATTAACTTTTTAACCATCACAGTGATGGGTGCATTAATACTTAAAACGTCGAGACAACCGGTCTTGAGGTCTACTTCACTTGTAGTGCTTCTGTCTCGAGATAATGATCCATTTCTACACTCAACCCCATAATTCCCCATTCAGGTCAAGCCGCGTCAAGACGCGACGGAACATCAGCGTGAGGGCAAGGGAAAAGTTTATTGTTTTTCGCATGAGCTTCGCATAGCTTGGAGTGCTAAGGATTGGTAAGCTACGACGAAATGGGGGCTAGGCGCGGTGTCGAGATTAATGCTTGTGAACGCGACATGAGCTAAATGAGTGTCAAATTCCATTACGAATATCTCGAGACAGAACCGCTCCGAAAATATAAGTCAAAGTGAAGTTGTCATACGATTTTCTTCGCGTTTCATATATATATAAGCATATACCATAATCGCGGTAGCAAGATAACTAATTTAAAAGCTTTTGGTAATTATGCGTATGGCACAAACCGTCTGGGCATAAGCCGCCCGAGCAAATAGGCTTCTGTTAGTGCAACTTTGATGGGCCCCGTAGAAAACATCAGCAGCAACTTTTTCGTCTTCCTTCCTTCCGCGTAAAATGACGTGGCCTTGCGTCCGTGCAATGCATCGCGTATGCCTGCCATGAATGATGGAGAGTGACTGATTAAGAAACATTTCTCAACTATGGCCTCAGGGCCTCAAATTAATGTTTGCCTGATTTCTATGCACGCGAAGTCAGAATGACCTCATCTCCAACGCACAGTGAAAACTCCAGTACCAAGAGGCTCAAGATAGATTAAGGAAAAAAAAGAAGCAAAAACTCATGGAATATTGCGGTGGTCTTTTCGAATCGTCCTGAAACATACGACAAAAACCCAATGCGTTTTTTGTGCAGTGGCGTTTCAATAGCTGTGATACATGCATCTATCAGCTGGATCCCACTCATTCGGTACTCCCCATTATTCCATGAGGTGCGTAAAGGATCTTCCGCAAATCGCGCAACGAGCTGTGCAAAACGCGCAGCGAAGAGGGTTAGTAGGACTGAGGCTTTCGCACGCAGAGAGCTTCCTGTCGTTATCCACAACCACGATTCTGCAGTCGGAGCACTATTATTCTATCCACGCAAGCTCTCGCTCCAGAGCGAGCTTGCCAAGGAAGAGCTGTAGCGACGAGGCAGCGAGAATGCAAAGAAAGTTCGCATAAAAGGCTGTATGCAACTTTACGTGGGTCTACGTGCGATGAAAGACGACATGAATTAACACTAGAGACACTGAACGTAGCCCATAGTAACAACAGTAAGAACAACGACAGGCAAGACATCACATCGTACGGGCTTATGTCACAGTGTGGACGTATACAGAGACTATACTCCCACTCTGACGAGACAAATACTGGTGCAGGCGTGCGGACAGGTAGCGCACACGCAGTAGCCTCTGCGCTGAGTATACAGTCTTTCGTGCAGAAATATACCGCAGCTTTGAAGCGTGTTCATGCTGACGATAGTTATAGGAAGTATATGCATAGTCTATAGCCTTCTAACTCAATGCATAACTTCCCAAAAGTTGATAACAAATATCGGACACACGATGCTGGCGCATCTGACCGTGAAAAGACTTATTGCCGAAGAAGTATACGAGCGACATTATGCAAGCTATAGGTCTCTCTTCCCTTTCATAACCTCGCGGATGTTAGCACGGCTGGAGAAGACCGCAGCCATCAAAAGAAGAATGCTCGTGAGATGAAGGCCGCAAGATATACAACTGCCTGCAATGGCCGAGATAAGCCCACGGTATGACAGCACGGATGCACGGAAACAAAAACTTGCACTCGAGGTCGTACGGATCAGAACTATACTTCGGGAAGGGACGCATATCGCCGCCTGCTAAAAATGGCATTTCACTTCAAAGCCTCACTCCGCGATCGGCTCCTTTCGTTGGGACTGGCGAACTGAGCGACGCGACGAAGCACAAAACATGACCAAAGGAGGCAGCGCACGTGAGGCAACGAATGTGCAAGAAGCAACTCACGGCGAAAAGGAAAGAAGCGGTGCACACGTAAAAAGTGCAGCGCACTTTGCCGGTACGCGGTAAGCGCGGCATTAATCAAGGGACGCATCACGGCTGCAAGATTTACGAGCGAGAGAGCCTGGACGGGGAAACTCCACAGGAAGGGTTTAGTGCTGTGAGAAAGTGCTCAGGGAGTCGGAACGTCGCCGAGCTCACCCTCTCGCCGCCGATGACTGCTTGCCGTTCAACTCACCAGTTCCAAGAGGAGAACCCTAGGACGGCATTGAATTAATAATACGTGCGTAGTATTCCGCAAAATGTCACTGCGCACAAGCACGCACGAGCGACCAAACCCGTCCACGCGTCTGTTTACAAAAAAAGGGCGCATTGAGCATAACACCTGCACTACACTCAGATCGACTACGGAGCCGGGCACAAGCGGCTGCACTGCCTTTAGCTTCACAGAGGCTCATGACGTCAGAGCCGCGCCGATCAGAGCCGTAGCGCACTTCTTGCTCTGAAGTTGTTTATCGTTTTATTTGATCCCGCGGAATAGTATAGTCCCAACACAAAATTAGCGAGCACACTTTACAATGGAGAGAAGAGCACAAACAAGGAAACACTCAAGTGGAAGCCGCTTTTGGTTGTTTTCGCGCGTACAGACCCCGCAGGAAATGATTAGCACGAGTGACCGTTCCTTTGTCAGACAAATGAGAGAAAACGAGTTAACGTACACATTCATACATTTAATGTGCGAGTAGGTTATCTGTTAATTATAAAGACAAAAAAAAGAGAAAAGTTCTCTGCGCATGTGTTACGAGTTCAAGGTTGTTTTCTATGCTGCGTGATGTGAAACTAGGGATGCGTCTCTTCTGTGCTTAATAAATCACATGGAAGTCATTACTCTGAGACTTATTCCCGCGTTCTTTCCTTGCTTCACGTACTGTGGCTCACCTGTGTCGAGATGACAAAGCGTAAGCTAAGTGTAGATGCATTAACATCAAATATTCCACAGGGTGACCTAGTGGTTCAGAAGACAACGCTACAACACAGAAAATGTTTCCTTGAAAGGAACAGGTAACATTGACGTACACATGCCATGTACAGCTCCGAAAAAGGTATAACGGTTTTTTTTTAATGGGTGTGGAATAAATATTTCCGTGGACGTTGGCTTTCCACCACCGCAATAGCGGTGGTGGAAAGCCGACGTTGTGTATCACGTATATATATATACCTGATACACAACGCGAGCTATAGGCTGACATTAAATGAAAATATATTTACAAGAGGAAGGTGAGCGCGGTATGTATTCATCCCGATCCAGGCTGGAAGGCGAGAAGAATCATGAGAAGAGTGCAGCTCCTCCGCACGGAAGGTGCGGCCGCGGCGACCCAGATTATATCGGAACCGGTAGTAGAGGTGCTGCTGGTCATTAAACGCGCAATTTCGCCAAGATGTCCAGGCACTCGGCGCTGTATAAGCCCGTCGCATTTCGCGTAATTATTGTTATTTCATTATTATTTTGTTTTCCTCCTTCGCGAAGTTCAAGGATACCCAGTTGCAGGAACTTGCAATGCCAGTAGAAGCCATACCCATACAGAGCCTCTCGTGCCTCGTTTTTCGCACGTTCTACGCTCTCTCTCTCGCTGAATAAAAAGTGTCAGCCAACCCGCGGCGGTACGTTGGCAAATATGACGTTGGCTGCTAAGCAAGGGCGTGGGTTCGACTCCCGGCCATAGCGGTCGCACTTCCATGGGAGCGAAATGCAAGAACACGCATGTGCATGTTGCATGTGTTGAATGTTGCACGTGTCCATGTTGAATGCGTGTGGAAGAACACGCGTGTACAATATTTAGGTTTACGTTAAAGAACTTGAAGTGGTCACAATTAATCGGGAGTGCACCACTATACGGCGTGCCTTATAATCATATCGCGGTTCTGACACGTAAAACCTTATAAAAAACACTTTAAAACCTGCCAGCCGCGGCTCTCACCCTCAACAAAAATAATTCGAGCATGCTGGCTACACGTAGAGGGACTGCGACGACGTGAAACACCTCGGAAGAGGCCGAACAACTGTTCTAATCAATTAGAGCGGAATTTTTGCTTAGCGTAATTGCCTGTCTAAAGAAAGGAAAGAAATAATACCGTTCGAAACGTGTCCAGACGTTGCTTCCCATTTTTGTAGGGGCCTTCATTTTTTTGTCCGGAACTATATATATATATATATATATATATATATATATATATATATATATATATATATATATATATATATATATATATATATATATATATATATATATATAAATTGCTTGAGCGAACGAACGTACTGTGGAACGTACTGTGGTATTCCCTGACGAAGGCCGGACCCCGGCCGAAACGTTGGAACAATAAAAGTTTTCGTACGTTCGTTCGCTCAAGCCAATTTTTATTAATCACTGGATCCACTGAAACCACTTGCCTGGATATATATATATATATATATATATATATATATATATATATATATATATATTATATATATATATCAGGCCCGTAGCCAGGGGGGGGGGGGCGCCCGGGCCCCTTCCCCCGAAATTTTTATGATACATGTTGTTTTACCGTAAATAAATAATGAAAATAGGCGTTTTTCTCAAATAGTGAAGGCTTTCAGCAAGTGCCCCCCCCCCCCCCCCCCCCCCCCCGAAAAAAAATTCCTGGCTACAGGCCTGATATATATATATATATATTCTTAGTGGCTTGAGCGACACCGCAAATATTGGTTACTTTGAGAGAGAGAAAGGCAAAGGAAAGGCAGGGAGGTTGGCATTGCTACCCTACTCGGGAGGAGAGGGGAAAGGAGAGAAAAAGGAGAGAGAAAGCACGCAGGAAAAAAAGAACAAGCGATACGCGCAAGCACACATCAGCGTTCGCCTCCATACCAAAGTGTTTCATATGTATAGGCGGGGTGCAGTTGCTATCGAGATGTTCATACAGTTCACGCAGCATGTTTTCCCGACTCTCTGAATGCGAAAAGGAAGAGACCACTTTTTCTTCCCCGCGTGCTTCCGCGACCCTCAACGAACTCCGCTCGAGGAAAACAGGTAAATGTGGCTGTCGTCGCATCAATCGTCGAAGGCGCGCGCGTCGTCGTCTCGCACACTTGGACGGGGCCGGGGATTTTCGGATTTTCTCGCGAGTCCCGACGGGGCAGCACGAGGAAGCTACGACGGCGGCATCGCGAGCCGGCACACACGCACACATAAGACAGGGTCACACGTCTTTACGCTAAGGTGCCCGCTACGTTTCCTCGGTACGGCATCAACACCCGCGGAACTGGATGGAGAGACAGTGAAACAACACGCTGGAGCAGCGAGCGTGCGCGCCCACCATAAATCTCGTCCAATGTCTTGCCTCACGCCCTCATCCCCCGTCAAATACATACTGCGTGCTCGGGAGACAGCCTCAAAGAATACGATTCCCGCGCTGTCCTTGCATGCAGCGCCCGTTGTGTGCGAGTGAGCGCAGTGCACGCGCGGGGCTCGTTTCCCATGTGGAACGCGGGCGCCAGGTGCACCGGTCAGCGAGGCCGCGCACTCGAGGAGCAACAACAGTCTCGAACAGAGATTGCAGCATGCGATGCTCATTTTCTATAGATTTAATTTCCCGAGACAACGCACATGTGTGGTATATGAGCATCTGGTCGACGGTGCCCGATTGAACTCTGACCGCGCCGATGAGGGGTTTCTCGAGCATGTGTCGAAATCTCGGCACGTGGGCGTTTGTGCCTCGCGCCTTGCGCCGAAACGCGGTCGCCGTCGCGTTCGGGATTCATGCCGCGTCCTCACATTTCAGCAGCGGGACGCGTGCATGCACCTTCCTGGACGCTTCGCGAAATCGGGGAGGAGAGAAGGCGGCAACGTCTGATACCAGGCTGAAATATATACGCTGCCCTTACAAAAAATAAAGAAAGAATAAGTAATGCCGGCGAGAGGAGAAAGGCGAGGTCGCGGACAGCAAGTATACTATATGTAGGCGAATTTTTCAAAACTTCTTTCCCCACACTGGATTCAGGTGGTACGTTTTCGCCTTCAACGCCCCCCTTTCTTTTTTTCTTTCCTTTCATTACTTTATACAACACGTACGGCACTGCTGTAGCAAGAGAAAAGCAAACTGAATACTCCTTACAAGGACAACCTATATATGCTTCTCCGCACATAGGAAGGGAGAAAATGCGTCCGAACACGGGCGGTTTCCACGGCTGCCGCATGCGCTTGCACAAATGTTGCCCGGCACTGTACCAGTTTAGCGTGGTCTCGCCGAACCTCACGCGCACGGCCGATGTTCAGTGTGATTGCGTTATCATCGATGCTGGTCTGAGCTTGAGAAGAGAAAGATAACAACAGAAAGCAACTAATTCCTGCAAGAGTTGTGGTATGCCAGGATGCGCGGAAGCTGCTCAACCAGGCCCAGGCTGCAGCAAATACCAATGACTATATATATATATGTACCGATGCGGACACCTCGCACTGATGACACCGACTCTTGAAATATTAAACGTTTTATTAGATGCGAAGTATCTTATAGCGGAGTTCAATTCGGTGGTAGTGGTGTGCGGCGTGACCACCCTTACTGCGCATACCCTCTCCACTCGCCCTCTTTCACCCCCTCTCACTTCCCATCTCCCCTCTCCACTTTCTCTCCCCCTCTCCGCTTTCCCCTCTGCTCTTTCCCCCTCTCCACTTCCCCTCTCCCCACTCCCTCGCCCCTCCCACCTCCACTTCCCCTCTCCACTTACCCTCTCCCCTCCTTTCCACTCTTCCTCTGAAACGCGGGCTAGACATGCCGAAATTCTCTCCTGCGCAACGCCGCGCATGCGCGTCCCCTCCCCCTCTCTCTCTTCTCCTACACTGCCCCCCCTCTCGCACGCCTGTCGACCGCGTTCCCCCCTCGCCCTGTGAAAATTAACGGCCAGGCTAGAGGGAAGACAAGACGCACGTAGCGTTCCTCCACGGCACGAGGTCGAACGCCTTCGGAACGCCAACGAACGCCAACGGAACGCGATCGTGCAAGTGCTCCGGCTTCGCGTCGCCTCATGGTCCCCTTTAGCGGGAAATGGTGTAATTTTTCTCTCTCTCCCTCTGTCTTTCGCTCACCGGTGCGCCGCTTGAGTTTCACATTGGCGACGCTCCATGACGTGCGTTGTTACCGAAAACAGCGCAAGGACGAGTTGAATGAGTTAACCTGGTCACACAGAGTGCTCTCAAAAAAAAAAAAAAAAAAAAAAAGAAAAAGAAGAACTGCTAACCTTATGCTCCACCTTCGTCCGCCTGACATTTTATGAATGACTATTACGCTAGCGTCGGTGGTGCGAGATCGTCTAGCCTGTCATCCCATCCGCTCCTCAATAGAGAGTTTTAGCAAGTTACGGAAATACGGTACGCAAATACGCTACCGTAGGACGGTACCGCTCCTCCTTTCCAGGTCGTCGACCTTTTGCCGGGAAGGCACCCCAACACCACAAAAGCTTTTTCGAAATTTACTGTGGGGTTGTCACGGCTTATTGTTGCCCGCCAGCCCACGCATTATTAACGAGACACCTGTCGTTTGGGGTACGCATTGTCACTGGAACGGGGAGCGGCAAAAGCACAACCAGCGGGAAAGGAGGAACGCTACCGTACTGCCTTACCGTATTTGCGTACCGTATTTCCGTAACTTGCTAAAACTCTCTAATCTCTGCTTTCGCTGCAGAGAGATGAGCGCGGACGAAAAAAGCAGCGTGAAAGGCAGCCGCTCCTTGGTGAGCGCAGCAGGTGTCCTTTGCTCGACTCGCTCGCCTGTCCGAAGTCCAAGAGAGCCGATTCTCGTCGCGTGCAGCCTGTTAGCATGAAGAGCGGGCGAGCGGAAGCAGGCCGCCGAGAGGCGCCTGTTTGCACGCCTGCGCGGGCACGTTCCGCAAACACAGCGCAAACAACGCACGCCCACGTAGTACAGTAAGAACGCATACATGCGAGCAAATACAAGGAGATTGGGAAGGACGGCGAGATACCGGTTGGCCCCGGCAGCCCACCAAACCAAAACGCCGGTCGCATCGGCCGCTGCGCGCGCGGTTTCTAAAGGCGCACAGTCCCCATAGACCGAATACATACACCGCAAGCGCTGGCTAATTGCTTCCACGGCAGCCAATACATTCCATCCCGGAAGGTAGCCACGCACTGAGATACACTGTGGCCTTCAAGCGCCAAGTAAGCGAAGAAGGCGAGGCAGACAAAAGCCCTAAAAATACAGATACGAAGTGGAGTATGTTTAGATAGAAGTGCACGTCACACGTACCGAAAGCTTCATCAGGAACGCGAGCGCACGGTGATTGAAGGCGCGCAAGCTGTCTTCAATCGCACTTTAACTTGAAATGGAGGGAGTCGCCGATGGGAAATTGCGTGCCCATCCATGGCTTAGGTCTCGCAGTCATTGAGCGAACCGCAAACAAGCTCACAAGATGATTATCTGTTATATTACTCGACGCATGCATACGACATGGCAATCCTGGAGCCACATTTAAGCGTGGATGATAATTTGTTTTTCTTTGTTGGGACTATTACAGGAAGCAAAACCACGTGTAGAGAGGGCCACGCTTAATTTGCGGGACGTACACTCAAGATTGAGTTACAGAAAATAATATACATGTATTTTATCGCGTTACTGATAGTGTAACACGCGCACGCGCGGGAACACACACACACGCCGCTTCCTGTTACACACACTGTTTACCGTTACGTAAACGAATCACGTTCGAAAGCTAAAACGCGAGAAAAGAAAGAGAGCAACGAAATATCAACGCTGGAAAGCCTTTATAATAAGGCGAAAGCCTTAGATGCCCCATCAAACGCGAAAATTGACCGGCGTCCCACGTCGGGGGCGTCAACACGAGTGATGCAAAAAAATCATCACGTGATGACGTCACGTGATCTGTGATCTATGAGGTCACCATGTGACGTCACAGATCGCCAAAATTTTCGGCGTCATCATGACGTCACGAAACGTGGCGTCGCATGGTGACGTCATCATATGGCATCGTTGCTTGGTCAAAGGTGGGTCAATCCCGGAGGCATTGCAAAACTACGTTGGTTGCAGAAAGCTTTCAGAGGGGGGCGCGGGAGGTTCAATACATCGACTTAGAAGAAAAAGAATGTGGCTTTCGCCTTCGAGTCGACTGAGGCGTATGCATAAGGGGCCCTGTGAGTCAGGCACGTAGGCAAGGGGGGGGGGGGCGGCCCTCCCTCCCCCCCCCCCCCCGAATTTCGTCCGGCCTTCTATATCCCCGGGCAACGTTTGTTTTATTTTTGCCATGGAAAGACTTTCTTTCGAACAATTAGGCCTTGCCCCCCCCCCCCCCCCCCGAAAAAAAATCCTGGCTACGTGCCTGCTGTGAGTTATTTAGTTCGGCGTTCAAAAACCTAACAATATCTTACCGTGGCCTGCGTGTTTCATTTGAAGCAAATCCAGTTATGCAAGAACGCGTTTAGCATCTCTTGTTTATTGGTGGCACTATGCTGCCGCGTGTGTTACGGGCAGACGGCGTTTCCCTTACCACTACATAGTACCACAGGGAGACCAAACGCTGCCCTGCATGTAGACTCCTTACTTCCGTACTCAGCGAGCAAACAGCACTTCTACAGGGCCATTTCCAGTTAGGAACCCCGCAGACGCTTCGACGCTCAGCATCTGCGTCTTCAACTAGAGGCGCCGCCTTTCACAACAAGCTGTCACAAAGGGAAAACTGCGACAACGCTTCTCTTGACACCGTGGTACTGCGGGAACTAATATCACCGGAACCAGTTACAACCAATACTGCACGGTGGTACCGATCACCAGCTGGTAGCGCTATATACCGGTACCAACGCACGGTGATGCCGTAACACCATTGGGACGATACTATCATGCGGTTCCCACCACTGTGTTAGGCTGCTGTATATTCTGCATCGGGCGACGAAAATAGACGGTCACAAGAAAATCTTGGTAAGCCCAAGCGGGAGAGGATATTCAGGTTCGGAACAGCACAAAGTGAAAACGCCACACAAAGGCGGCAGTTTAAACGAGGCGCTGCTACTCCGGAGCAAGCAGCCTCGACGAATCGACAGCGTGTCGGGCGTGCATATTGCGCAGGCGACACTTGATGCGGCAATACCAGAAGCCGCATAAGACGCGAGCATGAAATGTATTGCAACGCGTTTACCTTATCGCGAGACGCGCCTCGTTTGCCGTCGGGCCAGTCTCCCGAATCCAGCGTGTTCGCAAGCCACAAACAGAATACTCAGCCGGGCGCCGCGTCTATGCAGAGCCGCTGTCCACCGCGGTCATCTATTTGTAAGGAGCTTACGGGCGGATTGCCGTAACCAGTTCAAGGACTTTGAAATGCGCGGCTGCGCTTTCCGCGAACGCGCAGCGGTTGCCCAGAAGGCATTCGAGTCTTGAAGGGCTGCAGGAAGCGGACTGCACGGTGGCCCGTGGCGAACCCTTTTCTTTTTTGGCGGACGCACAACCAGTTTCGAGCGTTCGATTCGCCACAGAAGAAGACCTTGGCCGCTGTCGACATCGGGCGACCACTCAGCGACAAAGGCGCCTTTCGTGCCAACGCACGTGCGTCAGACCCAAAACATGACGGCGCGACAGGCCATTCGTTGGCGAGAATGCGGCATGGAGTTGCGTGGTGCTTATGTTTGCTGTAGCTTCACGGGCTCAGGTACACAGGGAATGCACCCAAGGCGTCGAAGCGTCGGAAACCGGCTGCGCGTTTCATTTATAAGCGAAGCGTCACTGATATAAATGAACGTAAGTGAAATGAACCGGGCTCGATAGTTGCGGAACATGAGATAACGTGAAGGAAGAGAACGTGAGATAAGGAACCCATAATGGACTAAAAATATCAAAAGCGTCAGAACTCAGGCGGGTATTACATTATTTAAAAGGACCAACTATATATATATTGATTAAGTGATAATAAAAACATGAGCAACAGTCAACCGTTTCGTACGATGACAGACAATACAATTTTTTTTTTTTTTTTTTGCTGACGGGAATAATCCATAACAACTAGCTCAACCATCTCTAGTTCCAACTACATAAGCGCAGACAGTCTAGACTGCACAATCCTGCAGCAAATCCCGTGCTCTTTTGGCGCTTGAGCAGCAGTCAGTGTTGGCGTTCCTTATATGGATACGGCAGTGATTGCTCCTACCAGGCCCGTAGCCAGGAATTTTTTTCGGGGGCGGGGGGGGGGGGGGGCACTTGGTGAAAGCCTTGAAAAACACCTATTTTTATCATTTTTTTTCTGTAAAACACCCCCCTCCATCAGAATTTCGCCCCCCCCCCCCCCTGGCTACGGGCCTGGCTCCTACGATGTCTCCTACGTTAGGTTAGCTGTTATTAGCTATACTTAGGCACACATAACTGCGCCTTTGATGAACGAAGATGGAAGTTCGCGTCGCTCAACTCAATGCACGCGCAGAGCAACGGATTTCGATGGAGAGAAGTTCGCCACTGCTTGCACACAACTATGATCGCAAGCGCACGCAAATAAAACACGGTACATAGTGTCGGCAAAATAACGCAAAAACAAACTGTCATCGTCCCTATCTGCAGGCACATCCGTCATAATAAGCTCCCCAAAAACGGGATACTGCATTCATGATAAACGATATGCTCATGCGCTGTGGTCGTACACGCATTCTGTTTTGGTTCAACGTAAAGGCGCCAGCGAGCGCAACGGAGCTATTACTCTAATGCAGGCGCGTGATTGATTTCAGTGCGTGCAGCATATTTATTACCTCGCAGGGACAGCACAGCACGATAGGCGTAACCACGCAGGCGCTCGTAACCTTTTCCACAACCACTTCGGGCCAACAGAGAAGAAACAGGAAAGCTGAGTTAAATACCATGCCGCACCACCGGACGTGATCATAACTGTAACAAGAGGGGAAAAAAAAAAGAAAGCTGGAGTTGGGGGGGGGGGGGATCACTTTACAGACAATTTGCTTAGGCGCTAAAACGCCCACAGCGGTGGTTGATTAATTCTCATTGCCGTGAGACCGATATGGTCGACGTAACACACGCGCTACGTCGGATATATACTGGCTGTGAAATAGTAGTATAGCATAATTTATGTTTGGCTTCTCTTATGGGTGTTTTCACAAAACGCGGTGCGCGTTTTTATTCGCATTTCTTGTTCGGAGCACGTCTGTTCGAACACTTTTCAGCTCCTAGCTTCCTTTGTGCGAAGGATGTGTCCCTCAGTCCAGGGCTCCGCTGGTCCGTGCGGCTCGCTGGGTTCGATCGAGAAGTTTCTAGCTCTCTGGATCTTCGTTAGCAAGCCATAATTGACATTGCCCGTTACTTTGCATTTGTGCCTTCAGGCCAAGTGGAATTCGGAGGCCGTAGTTTGGCCGTGTCAACACCAAGTTTCTTAAAGAGTTCTCGAATGCGCAAGCTCGTTCACACATTGCGCAGCGTTGTGAAAATTGCGGGTGTGAGACCTTAGCTCAATGAAACGATTTTACTCTAAGCATCATGCGTGGTCAGTTTAAACTCTTCAGACAAATAACCGAAACATCCCAAATGACAAGAACGATAAACTAGTGCGTAAGACAATCATATGCTGAGGCGTCGGGCAAAGTAATTTTTGCTGAGCGAATAGCGTCGTTCGAAGTGCTTTGATTGCATTTCCGATTGCTCCTTTCTGGTGCGTGACTTCTGAATAACTACACCACTTCGTTTAGCGGCGTACGTGGATTTTTGCGTGCTAGGTACAAAGTGAACGGCAAGTTTATAAACCTTATATGTTACGAGTGCAGCAGTTATGTCACCACATTTTCTGTCGCTCGAGTTCTGTGCGCTGTTCTTATCATATACGTCCCCGTGCCCAGAAGCTATGTTGTGCCCATTTCTCTCGAGCGGCCCAGGCTCACTGAAGGCTTTGAAGGCCCTGTATGCCGTGCCATAATACACACTGTCTATTTTCTAATCCACAAAAGCGCTTTTGTGGAATCGATAAGTAACCGGCGTGCGCCATTATCTCCCTTAATAAGCGTTCCTTAATATATATATATATATATATATATATATATATATATATATATTATATATATATATATATATATATATATATATATATATATCCATTACCCCCCTTAGCCAACTGTTTCTTTTGTATTTTTTTCCAGTTTGAGGTGTATATATGTATTGCCCCCCTTACTCAATGCCCCCCATGGGGGCTGTAAGGTACTTTGAAATAAATAAAAATAAATAAATAAATATATATATATATATATATATATATATATATATATATATATATATATATATATATATATATATATATATATATATATAGTGTTTCAAGAAATGTGTCCAACCATCTTAAAAAATCAGGAAAATGGAATATTTGCTCCAGGCTTTCAGAATTGCTTTTTCTGTAGCGGCAGGAATCTTAAGGGGTAGTTAAGGACATCATTTAGGAGAGTAATTAAGAAAGTTACATTAATTAACTTTTTAATTAGTGTAGTTAAGTGATTGTGTCAAATGGGAGAATTGAAGTTCTTCATGCGAGGAACCCATCCGAGCTTTGAGATTTCGAAAAAGCATCCTCTAGTAATTGTTGTGGCGTAATGAATTTCAACGAAATGCAACGGCTTTCAACAGCGAAAGCCATCGAATTCGGTTGAATTTCATTACTTCGTATTTATTACTATAGGCCGCTTTTTCGAAATCTCAATGTTGGGATGAGTTTCTGGCACGAAGAACTTCAATTTCCCAATTGACACAGTCACCTAACTCCACTAATTAAAAAGTTAATTAGTTTAACTTTCTTAATTACTGTCTCAGGTCATGTATCTAACCATCTTAAGATGCCTAGCGCTACAGAAAAAGTCATTCACTCATTTTGGACGTCTCAGAAGGATATGGCAGTGGCGTTTCTGTTCAGGTTTCGCCATTGAATTTGGTTGAATTTCATTACTTCGTAATTATTACTAGATGCCACTTTTCCGAAATCTCAAAGTTGGGTTGGGTTTCTGGCATGAAGAACTTCAATTCTCCCATTTGACACAACCTCGTAACTCCACTAATTAAAACGTTAATTAATTTAACTTTTTTAAATTATAGTCCCAAATAATTTCTTTAACCATCTTAATATCACTGCCACTACAGAAAAACCAATTCTGAAGGCAGCAATCAAATATCGCATTTTCCTGATTTTTTGAGAAGGATGGACACATTTCTGGAAACACCGTGTATATATATATATATATATATATATATATATATATATATATATATATATATATATATATATATATATATATATATGTATATATATATATATATATATATTTCGCGATTGAATCGAAAGACTTCGAAGCACGGTGCTTCTTTCTTTGTTTTCTTAGCGCAGCCACGTTATCGCTTCTCTCTCTGAGCTTTTACTGGCGCTAAATTTAGCAGGCAGCAGCTTACATATGCGCGCCAAACAGAGCGTCCATCTAACGATACGCGATCGAAGCGCTGCTTCGTATTTAGTTTTCCCAACAGCCTTCTGCTCTTGGGAAAAAAACCCACAGGCGTTGATACTTCCACCAGCGAGCGGCTCCAAACGATGCCGCACCCATAGCCGTGCTAGTCTAAACGACTGTCCGAATTCGGTACCGTATACTGCTGCACCGCCGCTTGAAAACGGCGGCCAAAGGCCGGCAAGGCCGGAAACGTGAGAGCTGCGCGACCAGTTGGGTAACCAGGCACGTGCCCCAGAACGCAGCGAGGAGGCGGAAAAGTGCTTTCGCAGCGGAAGACATCCATCGCGGCTTGCCTCGACGAGTAGGCGTATATATACGTGCGGATCGGAAAGCCCAGCACTTCGGGGGACGCAGTCATTCGCACGTCAACCAAACAGACCATCACACGTATTGCGGCTGCCGCTGAAAGCGGGAAGTTCCTGCAGGATAGCTGTTCAACCGGCTTTCTGTACTGCTAGGCTAGAGCACGTCACCGGGGTTTGCTCAGCACATGAATATCGTGATGTCGTGAAGGAATTAATTTACAAGTTACGAGTGACAAGTAATGAATGCGGAAAAAAAATCATCGCGTTTAACGCTGCGCTACCCGGTTACGGATATAATCTCGGGACGCGCACAATGGAGGTGTGTGCTCTCAGGCATTGCTTATCATTTCTAGGAAGTGACAATGACAACACAACAATTACTGAGACAATCAAAAGTTATCCGCCATAGAAACAGAGTTATCATAATCGGTAAGTAGCAGAAACAGTACAACGAAAATGAAAATTGCATATTGCAGAAGCGCAGGCTCATCGCCCTATCTTGGACCAGAAGAGAGGATGCATTCCCTTTTTCGTTGCATGATGACTGCGAGATGTTTGGATTGAAGAAGGCATATCTCGGAATGAAATGATCATGTGGTTGCCTTTGCAAGCCCCATGCAACCGCGTATCTGGCACTCGCTGTTATCCAGGATTTATGGAGTGTCTCAAAAAACCTTCAAGGCTCAGTGGCACGGTGCACGCTTTCGAATCTGTAGTCGCTGCAGGACAAGTAGATCAATGTAAACAAGATACGTGTGTTTGGTAAGGGCTGTATCTGTATACAAAACGTCAATGACAGGAAATATAAGCAATAGGCCCCGATGTCCGGAACTCATTTATACCTAATTCAGCTGACGTCATACATCAGGCCTGATTCCCCAGGAGGGAGGGAGAAGGCGTGACGCCCACGTGCGCGCTCGACGCCGTGGATTTGATATATGTTCGAGCTGCCACTTATTGCACAGATTTGAAGCTTTTGGTCTTACAGGCACCCATGAGCCGGTGAACAGCTTTGATGGGCATCGGTTTACGTGCAGAACAGAACGTTGAATGCGACGTGCGCAGCATTCGGAACTGAAAGTGTCGTAAATACCAAGAAAAGTAATGGAAACAGAGCCACTACCGCTAGCACGTTCGGCAGCTTCAGTCCTCGAAAGCATGATAAAAGATATGAAAGATAAGTCTGCGAGGATGCTGTATACTGTATACGCAGAGCCCTCGAGATGCTTATACAAACAATGAAGTGAATGAATTCTATCAGGCAGCGACATATAATAATGATTGTTGTGGTTTTACGTCCGAAAACTACGACATGATTATGAGGGATGCGGTAGTGGAGGGCTCCGGAAATTATCAGGCACCAATAGGAAAGCAGGCTACATAACTGACTACAGCTCGCGGCACTATTGGTTATGCAAGAACCTTCGAGCTGCGGAACCTTCTCGGCCCATGGCAAGACGGTGCCTGTGCGATGCGCAACACTAAAGCGCTATTGGCGTTTCTGAGAGCCACTGGACTTAACGAAACTTTATGAACGACTCTTTTGTATATATATGTGTGTTTGGGAGTGTACGTATTATTTTTGTGTACCATATGTGATCACTGTATATATCATAGTCACCACCCGACACCTGGAGTGGAAAGCCAGGCGATAAACCAGGTTAACATCTCCGGGAATTTCATTAAAGATTTTTATCTCTCTGTGATTCTTATTCAGGTACGCCTCGTCCACGCACCGTGCGAGGACTTGGCATATAAAACTGCTAGCCGTTGCCCGTTGTCACTGACCTGAAACAAAGAAACTCGTTGCACAGCTGTCTCGAACGCGGGATCGACGACAGAGACTCGGCAGCTGCTCCTCGTGCGTCAAAGTAAAGAACAAAGTGCCCAGCTGAGGCCGTCGGAAAGACGATTCAGCTACAGAAAACTCGTGTCCGAACGTGCTCTTTTACAGGCGTGGCCGGGCACTACAGATAGTTGTGAAACGAACGTTTGGCGTTTCCTCAAACTGAAATTTTCAGTCGTGCGCCAAAGAAGACGTTTGTAGCAGCTTCAACGAAACTACAGCGACAAGTTGCGTGATGGGGCTTTTTGCTTCACGTAAACCTCGACCGCATCTGCACTGTCACGGGCAGCTCTCCGTTATGCCACCTATGAACCCAGTAAACGCGGCGGTATTCCAGTTTTCGTCCACGATGCGGGCATATTCGCCAGCGAGCGTCATTATCGTTTTCGGTGAAATTCCGAGAGTGCGCGTTCCCAACATAAGGAGACACTAGAGCAAAGAGAGTTCGCCATTACGATGGCGTCGGGCTTTCGGCGGAGATGCGACAACCATCTCGCTATACGACAGGCGCCTTGGTGACGCAGTCTGCTGCCAGAGCCACTGCCAAACCGCCTATAGTATAGAGGGTGGCCTCTCGATAAATCTGCGGCGGATGGCAGCAATGAACCACCGTCACGTACAGCTGAAAAATGTGCCTGTACCCTTCACATGCTTTGTCGGCGCTGCACTGTGCTTGGAAGAAATTTTCAGTTAGGTTTCGAAAGGAAGCCCTTTTGCTTTTCCGGGGCAAGAACGCCGTATACGTAAATCGCAGCGGCTCAGCAACCGGTTCTACTTTGTTTTAAGCGCCTTACTCTTTTATTTATTTATTTTTTTAAATGACAGATTACAACAGTAAAGTTCCTCGTTGAAGAAACCGGTCGCATAGCTAGTCTTTCGCATGCGCATACTGTCGCTGGCACGTCCATTATCGCGAGCATTAGGCGCTATGCGTGAAGGTTCTAAAAGCATGACACCCAATCTTTTCACTCGCGATGCCACAGCTCGGTCCAAATGTCCTTCCGAGAGTTCTTTTTTTTTTTCTTTCTTTCCTAAAAGGGCGTCAGCTTTACTAACCTGGCTTATCGCGCAGATTATAAAAAGAGGCAAAGGAATGCCGCGAATGCGAAATGTGGCGCTTTTGCTGCCTATGGACTGCTCAATTCTTGCAATATAAACATTCGTGGTTTTAGTAACAGCTCATATTCATGGACTAAAGTTAGCAACATCGTCTTTTCTCCGTGTTCTATACGGTCCAGCATGGCCGTTCATAAATTGAGCGAGCTTCCTCTCCATTATGGTCAGAATATAAATGAAATGGTCGATGCGGAACACAGAATTTGGTCCTTCCAGGCGATTTAATGCCGAAAGGAAGGATTTGCTCGACAACCTACAAACAAAAGGCTTAGAACGTACCCGCGCTAAGCCGATAATGTTTCCCAAGTGATCGAAGATAGCAAGTAAGGAGGTTTCACACATTCTGTACTCGCCTATCTGCGATACGTAAAAATTACACGCTTTCTACACGCTTCTAAGCGCCGGAGCTGAACCGCACGTGGTAAAGGTACCGTCAGCTTCCAACATCTTTCACACAGCACGTAAACGAAGCTAAGCAAGGTGTGGGTATTCGCACGGAAAATAAGCTACCAAACGGCTTCACATAAGGTGGCATGGAGGGACCGCTTGGACAGATCCATACTTTTTAGGTCATATCAACAGAGCCATCGACAGCTTCGAGGAGCACATGCCATGAAAATCTGCCACACTACGTGGTCGCGTTAAATCAAGATCACAACGCTGCACTAGCGAGAAAAAAAAAAAAATCTTTCTCACAGTGCGGCGTCGGCACAATGTTTAGTCGCACGTACTACAGTTTACTTGTGCTTGGAATGCCAAAGCGTTATTTTAGAAATAAGTGAATAATTCAGTAAACAAGTGTTATCGAAGCCACATGATGCGTCCAAAAATTACATCCTCGCTTCGGTAGTCATGACACATAAGTTTCGGTAGTCACAACGTCGTTCTATTTGAGGCCTACATAAAGTTTCACGCGGACAATTTAGAGCTTAATACATTTATTTTTTACTGACCCTGTTCGAATTGGAAGAACCTGCGGCGCTTGTTCAGCCCTGCCCGGTGATTTAATTGACGACTGCCTATAGGTGCCACCGTGTGCGAGAGGCCCTGGAAGTGACCGAAAGCGACGGCCGATTGCGCACCGTCCACCAAACAAGGATTGCGCAACCTCCACCAACGAGCAGTGTGGAGAAGCCGGTTGCACGGCTGTCGTCTATGCGGGTGCGACGCGTGATGGATGCAGACGGATGGCGTGTAGACGGGGCCGGCGGCGTCGCTCAGGGACACTCGGCAAGCCCGCGTGGCGTCCTCATGAGAACGACGCTCTCGGCCGACCACCGGCGGCATCGTGCACGACGGCACCATATTTTGCACCACTTAACAGCCGACGACGTTTGGAGGCGAGGCGCGTGACTTCGGCACGGCTCGGCAGCCGCGCCTTCTATTCGCGACTTTGGGAGGCGGACAGCTGAGCGAAATTCATAAGGCCACAAACAGCAAGAGGACGGAGAGAGCCCGCGTTTCGTGGTTCTGCTGAACGGGGATGCCTGTACTGTATGTATAAAATGCGCTGCACTGAACAAACTGTGGCCGAGTGGACAGGCAAGTTGGCACGGGCGCGTGTTTAGACGGCGCGAAGGCCGCCGTCGGCTTGAGAGCCCTGCGGGCGAGTGAAGGACGCGCTCGCGTAACACTACGCACAAGAAGAAACATCTACGGGCCCAAATTAATCGGCACCCGCTCCTTCCCAGGGAGCGAGCATCCATCATGGTGTAGATAGGAGACGACGAGAGGGCAATCTGTCCGGGCGCATCCCACTGAGTGAAAGGCTATATAGGAGTGGGCAAGGGGGCTGGGAGGAGCGAAACGAAATGGGCGGGAACGTTCGTATTCGCAGTGAACCAAATGAACGCCGTTATTGCGAAATATCATCGAAGTCCCTCGGACTTACCGCACAGCGCTAGACACTTAGCCGGCATTGTATAATAACAAGCTGTATACTAAACCGCTAGATATTTTCGTGAGTAGCATCTTCACTATAAGTCCTGTACGAAAGGTCGAGGCATATTAACGATGGCAAGTGGTAGAAAATTAGCTCAAAAATTTCAAAATAAGGCTACGAAAACGTTCAATCTTGAATTTTACAAGTACTGCAACGACGCACAAGGAGCCCCGCCACGGTGGTCTAGTGGTTATGGCACTCGACTGCTGATCCGAAGGTCGCGGGATCGAATCCCGGCCGCGGCGGCTGCATTTTCGATGGAGGCGGAAATGTTTGAGGCCCGTGTACTTATTTTAGGTGCACGTTAAAGGGGCCCTCCAACACTATTCAACCCCCCATTTTTTACTTGCGGGTTGCGTAGACTGATGGCTGGAGATAATTTTAGCATAAGTTTAAGCACCGATATCAAATTATTTAGTATTTTAATCACGCGTTGAAGTCGCTACATCGCTGCTGACCGCATCAGCGCGTAGTGGCGCTTGCCAGAACTATTGCGGGCGGAAATGACGAAGATGGGCGCTGGCCTATGATTGGATAAATGTAACGTTAGAAGTAATAACGGCGTTGCATCAAAGTTGAGATTACTATTGTGTTTCGTTTTTCTTTTCTGTGCTTTTTCAATGAACTCCAAATAGCCGCCGTCGCAACAAAAAATATCACTACAACCACAAAGTACGACAGAGGCGCCGGTTGCCATTTCGCCTCTGGTTGCTCTGGCTTTCTTTTTTTTTTTTTTTTTGCCTGCGCCGGTCGGATGTCCATATGAAACGCTTGCCCCTCTTCCTTCTCTTTGCGTCTGTACTACGGTGGCTAGCCACCCTAGCCACCCTATCTGTACGTTTGCGAGCTGCCTCTTTCCGCATGTGCGGTAGGCTCATGATTGTTGTTGAAACGGTGCAAGTAATCCTCTTCGTTGAATTGTTGTCGCTGCACACTTGTAACACGTCGGGCTGCCCCCCAACAACCCGCGTAGGGGCGACCGTGTTTAACCGCCCATGCCGCTCCACAAATTCCCTTCTCAGAATGAGAAGAGGGAATGACATGGAATGCCGTTGTAAGGAACAGTAGACAAAGCCTCCCCAGCCTCGCTACGAAGCAGTAGCGTCCGCTCAAGTTCTGACAAGTCAGGAGGAACCACGTTTGTTACTATGGCAACGACGTCAACAATACGTTGGAAAGGAGAAGCAACAATGGTGTGCGAGCTTCCCCTACGTAAGAGCCTTCAGCCCATTTCATTGGAGCGCCATCCGACGTCACAGCAGAGAGTGAAATGTGGTCACGTGACTCCGCGAAAATCGAGTTGAGGGCAGGCATTTTTTTTCTTGTATTTTGAATTTTCTAAATTGAATAACTTCGTACTGCGTGCCGCTATCGCTGCCGTTCTTGCTGCACTAGTTCGTCCGTACTTCAGTCTACGCAATCCACGAGTAAAAAATGGGGGGTTGAAGAGTGTTAGAGGGCCCCTTTAAAGAACCCCAGGTGGTCGAAATTTCCGGAGCCCTCCACTACGGCGTCTCTCATAATCATATCGTGGTTTTGGGACGTTAAACCCCAGATATTATTATGAACGACACAAAAGGAGTTTTGCTTCATTTAAGTGCTTTCGCTTCGACGCGCGTTCGAAGCACATGGACATGACGTAATTAATGTGACGTTTATTCTGATCTTCGAACGGTTACGCTGAAGTGGGTTTATTGTTGATGCCGATGACATATTACATCGTAGACCAGACAAGATGTGTCTATAGTTGTCAGCGAACAAGTGAATACCCTACAGGAAGAACTAAGCACTGTTGCCGCTTTTCTACCAGACTGGCCATAGAAAAGATAGCCTGCATAACATATACACCGAAAGAAATGACAGGGGATAGTTGGTCAAAGTCAACTCAAGTTCTATAATTTCCCCATCGCAGAACAGGGATACGTACAGACCTTCAGAGAAAGCATAAGTACAGAAGGTGGTGCACTTGGCTACGAGTGCTTTAACACAATACAAGACCGTGCACACACCGCAAAACACTCGCAGTAACTCCAACCCGAGGGCACGAGTTCCGGTCTACTTATCCCCGCGTCACCTTGGCTACAGTCTTAGGAGGCCCCTCCTTAAGGCCACCCTGATCCTGACCACAAGACCGCCACATACATGGGAGCGGGTCATAATAGTTGAAACTGCCTCCACGAAACACCAATGAAGCACATCAAAAGCACCGCCGCCGAGCCGCCACAGCGCACATAAAAGGGCTACACGATACGCGGAGAACGATAAAGCTGCGTGCCGTGTACGGTGTGCATGGACGATGCAACGCCAGAGGCAAGAATACAGCGTGGTGCTTTACAAGTCCAACCACAGGAAGGTGCGAATTCTGGCCAACAACCAATGAAAAAAATACAAAATACTGAGCCTACCACACAAATGCTTCCAGGACTATAGAAAGACTCCACGGACACCAGTGGTCGAACGCCGTAAGGTGACGTTGCGCGGCTGCATACAGTCCGACGCATCCTCGAGAACGCACGACTGCACCAACAACAAGGCACATCACCACACCTATTCGGTGGGTCCCTCGACCCAATGGAACCTCCGGCAATCAAGTGCGGCTCATGTGACCTCGACGGGAAACAGTGAAGAACTCCGAAATCGCCACAGTGCCACTTAGGAAAAACAACTCAAGCGATTTAGATGATTCACTGCTCACATCGCGAAGTCAAAATGCGAACTTTATTATTTTGCCAGACACGCACCATTTAAACGACAATAACGAATGTAAGGACGATAGACAATGTCTGATCTTTTTTTCTGTTTCTACACAGAGCGCGCATAAGAGAGAGAGACAGATAAAAAAAAAAAAACCAAGGAAAGGCATGGAGGTTAACCAGATGCACATCCGGTTTGCTACCCTCCACTGGGGGAAAGGATAAATGGGCGAAAAGAGAGCCCCCAATGTTGTTATGACATACGATCTTGTGTAAACCTGCACGAAATGCTAACAAGTGTGCATGCGCGATCCCGAACGGGTACAGCTTCAATTAGGGACTGCGCTTCCGGCAGGAGACCGAAAAAAGAAAATCGTTCGCCTTTATTTTTGTCTCAGAAAAGCTATGGATGCGAGCCGGTTCAGAACGTCTGGACCTGGCATTATGCGTATATCTTGACGGCAAAGGCAATATGCATGAAACGAAGAAGCACGCAACTTGTGTGGCCACTCTGTTTGCACAGTGCACGCTCCCCTATACGGCCACACCCGCAGCGCAAAACAAATAAACGGGAAAGAAATAACCGAAAAAGGAACTGTGCGAGGAGAGCCGGCGTGGGACCGACAAGGTCTGTCGGGTGCGCGTGGACATGTCCGTCTTGGGATCTGAAGCCATGCTACGCGCTAACGGCTGACTTTGTTTGCGTGTGGTCGGCCTCTTTTCCAGGCATCGGCGAACAAAGGAGGCCGCCGAAAAGCGGAGAAAGGAGACCGGACGCGTTGTCTTGGGTTGTAAAATTCACGGACGACTTCCTTTCGCATCTGCTACCGCGTAAAAAAAAGACAGAAAGAAAGAGACAAAGAAGAGAGCGCACGGTAAACGAAGGACAAAATTCCGATTATTTGATTTCAGGGGGCGATTGCGAAAAAAAAAAGAACTAAAAGAAAATAAAGAGACATTTTTCAAAAAGTTGCCTTGACTGCAGAAGCCCCAATTAACATGAGTACGTAGATTTTTATATATATATATATATATATACACACGAAGTCCTGGGGAAAGGGAACGAAATTAGAAGCAGCAAAGAGAAGTAGAGGCGATCAATGTACACGACCAAATATATCGCGCTGTGGTATCTCCTTTGCTTATGATTCGTGGCACTGCTGATACGCATGCTGAGTCGTTCCAAGAACCATATAGCACTGACGTCGCGGCAAGTAACGAGAGCTGTTCTCAACCTAATAGGGCCATACACAATTCTTTTCTTTTTAACTTTACTTTCACAAAGCCTTTGGTTGGCCGCCTAAAGCGAAGACATTACACTTCCATATACCTAATGAAGAAAATTCGCGCTATTGCCACTCTTCTCGCTGACTATAGATAGAGGATTCGAATGATGTTGAATTACCCGCCGTGGTAGTTTAGCAGGTATAGTGTCGCGCTACTTAATTCGTACGCTCATCTGCTAAGGTATGGTTCGATTCTAAGCCCCGACGGCAAAATTTCGATGGGGGCGAAGTGGAAGAACATACTGGGTGATTCCACGTAAGATCGAACAATCGATGGCTGGTCGACCTCTCAAATTTATTTCAAAATTTTATATATTATTGCCTGATGAGTGGAAAGAAGAGATCCGCAATTTGTTTTGCCGCCAAAAATTTTTTCGAAGCACAGGAAATCAATAATGACGAAGAGGTGGAGTGGAGCGCTCATCCGCTCTGCTGTTTTGGCCAACTTTCGTTATGAATTGCACAAAATATATTAAAGTTAGGTAGCTGAAATTTCTTTAACTAAATATATGCATGTTTTTGCTTCTGCTCAGGTATTTTTAGTTTTGATGTGTAGTGTAGATGTTTTTATAAAAAACCTCAAAATTGGCCCAGGAAACGTTATTCTCTTTACTTTGAAGGTCTTTATCTCGAAAAATCCTTGTAGCAGAGCGACAAAATTTGCGCATTACGTTCTTCGCATGGTTATCTACCACACTGCCGAATCTTATATTTATATAGCTTTTCAGTAAAGAGATATGATCGGGCTAAGTTAAAGAAAACACCGGACAATGAAAACTTCTGACGACAATTAAAAAAAAAACCCATTTTTTATATTTCTTAAACTTTGTCCACTTATTCTCCTCCACATCAGCTTTTATAATCATTGAAAACATGTTGCATAATGTCGTTGCACTAATAGTTACGACCCCTCCAATGAGACCCTTAGGCAAGGATTGGCAATTCCGACTTCTTACCCAGCAAGTGTATAAAATGCAGGCAGGATTGAATTGCTTTTTATTAAAAGGCCAGCAGGTACCGAAAAAGGTGTCGCCGGCACTGAAGACGTTAATTTTGAAATTATTTCGTCACTGCAGCAGCCACGAGCGCGGGGCTCCCGAGCAGGCGCGCGTTGTAAGAGACGGCGCAGTGAGAGCTCGTTTTCGCGTCCTCACACCGATTGAGTTCGAAACAGCAACACCTCTTGGGTGACTTGAACGCACGTACACCGATAGTCGCAGTGATCTGGTTAATGACGTCGATTTATTTTTCAGGGGGCATAAGAATGTCATCGTTAAACTGTGCGTTCCGTGAAGATCTTTCATTGCAGTGGTAGCAAAAGAACGCGTAGCACAAGTAGTCCGTCTCACTGGCAGTCACTGATCTTTCGGGCGTTAAACGTTTCTTCAAAGCGTATATGCCTAGGTCGGTTACTCTGCGAAATTTTGGCTTCTTTGCAATAATTAAAGGAGTACTGACACGATTTTGAGACATCGCAAAAGGGACATTTTTTGCTTCGTTGGTGTGCAGTGTCAACGCTGTCCACACACTCGAGTCGGAGAACACGTATAAAATATTTTAATTTGACTTTGAAGTTTTCGTCGCTGAGCATCTGCAAGCCAGCCCCACTGCAAGGACATTATCCCGACGAGTCAAGACAGTTCCCCCGAGTTCGCGAGTTCTGCGTCCTGCATGCAGCCTAAATCGTAGAAATCACGGTCAGGGTCACAAGACGACAATTCACTCATCGTTGTTTATGTGCACCACGAGCAGATGACGAATTTGCTGCTAGTACGTCGCGAGTTTCTGTATCTCCGTGACGTCACACTGCTATGAAACGACACTGAGACGCCACTCAACTCGATATCTAAACCGAAAGTGTCTTTTTAAGGTGGCGCTAAATAAAATATATACGATGCATTCCCAGGCACCACAATAGTCGTTCTAGGTTTCTCGACACCAGTATTTTTATTTAGAGCAACAATCCGAAATTTTTATAAATTCGTGTCAGTACTCCTTTAAGCTTCTTGTGTTTCCAAAGGTAGTCTCCACAATACACTCATTCCGAGCTATACTTTCTCGCCATGAGACGCACAGGAGGAGTAGAGTAAGAGCAAAGCACAAGAACTATCCGCGCCGAATGAAGTCTGAACAGCGCTCTGAACGCGCGGTTAGTTCAGGCCGTCTGCTGCCGACATCTAAGATAGGCAAGCGCATCCGGTTACCGATAGTTTTGCTTTTCTTTCCTTTGACATTCCATATTTTGCTTTGCCACTGGAGCGCCACGTTAATGCTTTCCACTGATCGCAACTGGCGCAGCGCAGTTTCTCTGGCAGCAGTGTGCGTGAAGCGAGTGCTCATAGCTCCCTTATAGAGTTCTCATAGTACTTCCATCTCTGCCTTGTTATCAGCGCCTAGCTGCGATGCGAACAGAGGGCGGATAGAATAGCGAAGCTCCAGTGCACGTGCGTTCAAGTCACCGGAGAGGCGTTGCTGTTTCGAACTCAATCGGTCTGAGGACGCGAAAACGAGCTCTCACTGCGCCGTCTCTTACAACGAGCACCTCGGGTGCGCGCGCGCCTGCTCGGTAGCCCCGCGCTCGTGGCTGCTGCAGTGACGAAATAATTTCAAAATTAACGTCTTCAGTGCCGGCGACACCTTTTTCGGTACCTGCTGGCCTTTTAATAAAAAGCAATTCAATCCTGCCTGCATTTTATACACTTGCTGGGCAAGAAGTCGGAATTTCCAATCCTTGCCTAAGGGTCTCATTGGAGGGGTCGTAACTATTAGTGCAACGACATTATGCAACATGTTTTCAATGATTATGAAAGCTGATGTGGAGGAGAATAAGTGCACAAAGTTTAAGAAATATAAAAAATGGGGTTTTTTTTTTAATTGTCGTCAGAAGTTTTCATTGTCCGGTGTTTTTCTTTAACTTAGCCCGATCATATCTCTTTACTGAAAAGCTATATAAATATAAGATTCGGCAGTGTCGTAGATAACCATGCGAAGAACGTAATGCGCAATTTTTGTCGCTCTGCTACAAGGATTTTTCGAGATAAAGACCTTCAAAGTAAAGAGAATAACGTTTCCTGGGCCAATTTTGAGGTTTTTTATAAAAACATCTACACTACACATCAAAACTAAAAATACCTGAGAAGAAGCAAAAACATGCATATATTTAGTTAACAAATTTCAGCTACCTAGCTTTAATATATTTTGTGCAATTCATAACGAAAGTTGGCCAAAACAGCAGAGCGGATGAGCGCTCCACTCCACCACTTAGTCATTATTGATTTCCTGTGCTTCGAAAAAATTTTTGACGGAAAAACAAATTGCGGATCTCTTCTTTCCACTCATCAGGCAACAATATATAAAATTTTGAAATAAATTTGAGAGGTCGACCAGCCATCGATTGTTCGATCTTACGTGGAATCACCCTACATGTACTTAGATTTAGGTGCGTGTTAAAAAACTCCAGGTGGTCAAAATTAATCCGAGGTGTCCACTATGGTGTGCCTAATAGTCATATCGTGGTTCTGTATGTAAAACTCCAGTAATTAGTAGAATGAAGCTGAATTAAAAGACAGATATGCGTCGTTGCTATACAGGGGGCTGAGTGTGAGCTGATCGAGAATTGATGACTGATTTTGCTCTTCTGCGCAAGTATCTCCCTTGTCTGTGTTTCTCAACTCGTAACAACTTATTTTAGACGATATGTGAGGGAAGAACGCGAATACAGCTGAGCACGCTGGACGTTTAGCTCGCCCCACCTACATAATGCAGAACTGCTCTCTGTTTCTTTTGAACCGAAACTTAACGAGGAACGTCTGGACCAAGGCCATCTTGCGTAATACAAAGAGACACGAAGCTGTGTCTCTTACTCTTTTATGCCCCGTTTCTCCCAGCTAACAGCAACAACGAGCAGGTTCTGCAGCTGCTGACAAAGACGCGGCAAGCGCACGGACTTCACTAAGCTTTCAGAGCCAGTGCCCATCTATGCACCCCATCTTTCCTTTCAAGACCTCGTCGTAAAAAAACGGAACCGCGCGCGCACCACCGGCGAAGGAGAAGGAGAGAAATGGGGGAAGTTGAAAAGCACGAACTTGACATGCACGCTTGCGCGGCGCGTCGGAACAGCGATAGTATATTCATCCTTCGCCGCATATGCACCTCAGCGTGTTGCCCGAGCAAGGTACGCATGCGCGAGGATTCCCGCGACGTCCGGCTGCGTACGCCGTCGAATACAGATGAACCCGAGACGCGCACGGCGTTTTTTTCATTCAACCGGCGACCAAGTCGGACCTCGCCGCCTTCTCTGCGCACACGGCGGCCTGCTGAGAAGCTCAGCCCGATATGGTAACCCCTGCAGCGAAATGCCTGCATGTGGTGTAATTGATTTCCGAAAGTTTGCACGCAGTGGTTGAGGCTGTAGGCGAGAAAGGCGCAATAAACGACCCTCTGCCGCTTCCGTCCATGGGTTGTAGATAAGTAAAAAAACATACAGAGCACGCGGTTCTTATTTGTTCAGCGCATAAACGCAGTGCACTATCTCGCTGGTGAGTCTTTTCGTTCCAGGATTGGTAAACAGGGTGGGCCCATCCACAAGTAAGCAGCTTTGGACCTACAGCATGCACGCTGCCTGCTCTCACATATACTGATGTCTCTTTCACTCAGCTTAGCCTCACTCGTGCGGTGATCAGTTTTTTTGCTGCTCACGTGACAACGTCAACGGCTTCGGAGGACCGCCGTGAGGCCGTTGGTCACGTCAAGAGCCGGCCAATCTTTGGGCTGTATGTATTTCCTTGCGGCTCCTTTGAAAAACAAGATGCGTCGGAGATACGCCAGGCATGCCACCAAGCGATCGAAGGGGCTCACGACGTCATGTCGCCGACACACTCAGCATAGCACTGTATAGCAAGCATGCTCCAAGGTTTCCAGTTGTGGCAATGGCGATCGGCTAAATTTCGGTCACCAACACTTGTAAGCATATTCAATTTACCTCTAAATGCAAGTCATAATCAGAACGCGGTTTTGCCACATAAAACCCAAGAATTTATTTATTTATTTATTTTAACGATCGACAGCACTGACTGCAACATTTGCGGTCGCAGAGACAGAGGAAGAAAAAAGAAACGAAAGGCAGGGACGTTATTCAGGCGCATGAACAAATAGGCAATTTGTGCGAGTTGATTCCTTTGAGACAACGACGTGCACTCCGCAGCATCCTCAACCAAATAGAAGATGACGGAGTAACAGCAACGTCATCAAGCCAAGAGCCTCGCGTGACAACAGCAAAGAGCAAACATAGCGCATGCTGTGCTTTCTGAAGTCAACCGAATTGAGTACTCGATGTGACGGGCGTCACTTGGTGTACTTTGGCCGAGTGCTTGCCTTGAAAGGACGATATACGGCAAAAAGGTAAAGATAGGGCCGATGCACAGATTTAATAAATCACCAGATTTCTACATGAATGCAATGATTTAATGCCTAAGGTCTGCAAATATTTCTATATCAAATTCTCCTAATTATATATTAAAGTTCAATTTCGATTGATTGATTGATTGATTGATTGATTGATTGATTGATTGATTGATTGATTGATTGACTCTGAGCGAACGCTTTCCTTAGCGAAAATACTAGGCCCATGGCCGACTAGGATAAACCGTAAAGCAATGAAAGTGCTCCAGCGTTATTTTGAAGACACTAATATTTGCGATGGCTACTGAGTTCTTGAACTTATACGACTGTATATATATATATATATATATATATATATATATATATATATATATATATATATATATATATATATATATATATATATATATAATTTATTCTCTTATCTTAACAACTATGTGGACAGGGGTAGCCGTCACCAAGCAATGGTGACAACAACTCCTTCATTTATTGTCTATTTCAATAATAAAAAAAATTGATTGTTTGATTGGTTGATTGATTGATTGATTGATTGATTGATTGATTAGATAAGCAAAAAGCGCGGGAAAAATATGCGTGAGTTGAATGTCCGCAACAGCACTGTTGACGAGTGAACATTATGGCGTGTGAACATTGCTGTTTGTGAATGGACATTTTCATGCGTAAATTCTGCATTACTTTATGGTTATTGACATCATGATGCAATTTATCATGTAAAAGAGGAGGAGTAGCCAACCTCTCCTTAAACCCATTTAATAATTTTAAAGAAATGTAAGAAAAGGAAGATGAAACAACAAATGAATAAAAAGGTAACACATAATCGTGCCAGCCCAACAGCTGAAGCCAAAAGTCAACCTACCACGTGCGTAGGCGCTAAACAACGTAGTAGCCCACGCGCACGTTCTATTTACAGGCAATATGGTTGGTAAGCCTGTGTGATGACTGCACTACGACGAAACACCGAAACCAATTAAAGCGCGCGAACAGCGCAGAAGTCTGCTAACATGGACAATGACAACACTCCGATTCTCGGAAATATCAGCGTTCTCGAACTCTATCATCCACCAAAACGTGACAGTTACTTTTCAAAAGAGATATCGACGACGTTGTTCGAAGCTTTTCTAAATTAAGTGGCACGCTTGACGTTGTCGAAATTGCAAATGCTGATCGTTACGGGAATGAAGCGCGTCATGTGCCACAACAAGAACGGAAATCGAACAAGCACGGGATGGCGGCGTGTTTCGTTCTAGTGGCGTGTTGCATTCAAGCACCAACGGTGAATATACATTAAGCCGAGCCGCCTTTCGTGTTTTGCTCAATGCCAAAGATGTCATGCGAAACTATACATTGGTACATTACACATATAAGCAGGAGCAAACACGTGACTTTTACAAAAACAGGAGGGCTGACGTACAGTAAGACGACGCACGAGAGAAATACGCACGGCGAATCTGGTGACGTCACGTTTGACATTAATACCCATGCATCAACCCAGCTTGACGTCGCAGATTTTGCTACGTCTGCCTGAGGCCATGGGGCGAGATGATCAGTAGCATTAAGAAACGATCATGTCGCATACCCCCCCCCCCCCCCACACACACACACGCACACATGTATTGCCAGTAAAACTGCCGCGAAATCCCCGCTGCCACGCAGTAATATCATCACCTTACATCCGGCGCTAGGGTCAAAAAGACAACCAAGACCCCGTATGCACTCACACTAACCGCAACATACACTCTAAAAAGTTTTCGAGAGTAACTGCGCAGTTCATCCGAAAAAGGGCGCTTTACTCCCTCGAAGGACGAACTGCGGAAGCATGCGTGCCGTGCGCAAAGTTCGGAGGGTAACTGCTTGGTCCTTCGTCAGAATGAGAGCAACGGGAGGACGAATGGCAACACTTACTCCCGCATGCCTCGAGAAGGAGAGGGAGGGAACCGGGGGTTGAGGGGGTGAGCGGGTGGATCTCCTTTGACTACTAAGCATATTTTCACGTTAAGTGCATTACAAAGTGTCAGTGCCTGGGAAATGTATATTAGTGGCCATAACAATGCTCGTTCGTTTCTTGTAAGCAATAAGTGGATGAATAAATAACTAAAATAAAATTGTTAAGAGAGATGACAGGATGACCTTTATTGAACGGTGGAGATGGGCCCTGTTTGCCCGACGGTATGTATACGTCCAGGCCGGTGCACCGTGGCCCATACTTCCTTTATTCCAGGGTCCATACTTCTTCGCACGGGGTATGGGGCACTGGCGCGAGAGCCAGATATATTGCTTGTGGTTCCGTAGCTGTGGGGCGCGTTGTGCATTCACATTTCTGTCTCACGACTTGCTGGTATTTGCTCATAACATAGAGCTTCCTGTAATACTGTATGAAAGTCTATGGTGTCTATGGCTCGTCAGTCAAAAGTAGTGCTGGGTTTGAGAACATCGCAAAGAAAGGAATTTCTTGTTTGTCTGGTGATATCACATTAATGTAAACTTAGTAAAAAACGTAGAGGTTCCTTTCATTTTTGTAAAAAGACCAAAAAGCAGTAGATTCCGTCACCTTTTCACTGAATCAGCAGAAATTACAAACATCAGTAGAGCTACTGATAAATCAGCAGTCATGGCAACGAGGACCGCACGTGGATACGTGCCGTGTGTCGCGGACAGTTTGTTTTGGAGTTTCGAGTGCTGGGAAGAGCCACGCGTCTAGCATACGGCCCCCGCGTCCGTGGCCTTGGAACATTGAAAGCGCGCCTGACTGAAACCGCTACTGTTCTCCCCTCCGAAGTGGGCCATAAAACGGGGGACACGTGCACCAGTGTCGGTGGTTGTTTTTGTGTGTGTCTGTTTGAGGTGCAAGGAGGAGAATCTGGCGGACCCGGGAAAACATCAGTCGCCAGCGAACCTTTTGAGCTGCGTGGACATTTCTTATTTTGGTGTATCAGTAAATAAGTTCGTTTTGTTTTATTCACCGGCTTTGTTTCACTTTTGGGTGTTTCAGGACTAGAGCAATCGAGTCGTAGAGACACTACACCGTGTATGTGTGAGCGAGTGCATGTGCCGCGGCAGGCTTGAGAACTGTTCTTTGTCTTGCGCCGTTGTCGCCCAATGTCATCGAAGTGCCTCGTTACATACGGCGACAGAAATGCCGTCATCACTTTCGACGAGCCGTGGACGGGGCAGGATTCAATGGAACATATAAAGGAGTTGGACATGTTCTCTGAAGTTGACGTCTCCACCATCGGCTTAACGGTGAGTGCTTGATCGTCATGTTTTAGCGGTTGCAGCAGCGTTTGTCATCGATTACTGCAGCTTTGTGTTACATTTTTGAGCATCGTCCATTTTATATAAAAATCCGGCAGCGCTAAATTTTACGTTATTGCCAAATTTGGTCCCATCTAAGCCTTGATGACAACATTGTTGCACCGAATTTAGCCCTCACTTCTTTCATCATAGAAAACGTGAAAGGTATTTCTGTTGAGTAGCAAATCCTTCTTCGACGCCACGCAAAGCGTCAATTCCAGTAGTGTTCGGCATCTAGCGCTGCTGCACGTGTATGAGTAGCCGACACTGTCAGTAGTCGAACCTCGTTATAGTGTGTTTTAATTTTAGATGAAGTAAAATGTCGTGCTTGTCACTTGCTATGGCGGAAATTTGGGATATATAAATAGTATGAATGCTTGTGGCAACAGTAGGCTGTGAATTCTTGTTGGCCAGCATTGCAACCATGACACTTCCGAACTTTTCATCCGTGTGTTACGTAGTTCCCTTCTGAGTTCTGGCATTCTTATTTTTATAGCGTTTCGACGAAGACTTCCAAGTGCCTGTAGACATTAGAGAAGTGGACGTGATCGAAAACAGAGCAAGAATAAATGCTCGAGTGACCAGCCAGGTCCCGTGAGTAGTTGTACGTTACCAAACCACTTAGTCTGCTTGTTGCACACCGCTTTGAGAAAACTTTAGTTAGATGGGGAAAAACAGCTAAAAAAAAAGACGAGGACGCAGGAACACGGTAGACTGGACGAGCGCTGAACTTACAACTGACATCTTTATTGCACCAACCGCTCGTTTTTACAAAGCATCAAGCCGAGCACGCCATTCCAATCAAACCGCCAATCAAAATCATCAGGTATGCAAACTACATTGTCACTGAAAGCTTTCACGTGTACATGAATTACACTGTGCGCATGCATCTTCCACACTCAGATAAAATGAACAAACCAGTTCCTAACAAGGATGAACAAGCAACAAAAAAAAAAAAACACAAAAAACAACAACAAACAATCCATGTTCGAGGCGCAGGCTCACTTACCGCGATAACAATGATTGAGATTTAGTCGATGGAAAATTAGAGGATGACCAACAAAAACCACAGTAAAGGAAATGATTTACATGAAACCTTTGAGATATTGAATCTCAGCGTCAGTGAGCAAAATAGATGGCTTGCTGACGCAACTGTCTCCTGCTTCCCTGATAAAAAACGCTTCCACGATTTCAAATTCTGTTTTGAGAACACACAATTTTTAAAGAAGGCAAACGGCAAAACAGAACGTGAAATTCATGTACATATGATAGCTTTCAGTGACAATGTAGTTTGCATACCTGATGATTTTGATTGGCGGTTTGATTGGAATGGCGTGCTCGGCTTGATGCGCTGTAAAAACGAGCGGTTGGTGCAATAAAGATGTCAGCTGTAAGTTCAGCGCTCGTACAGTGTACTGTGTTCCTGCATCCTCGTCCTTTTTTGCGCTGTTTTTCTCCAGATAAGCATGTACCAACTCGCCCAAATCGAATTTTTGCTCGTAGTTAGTTTCTTTATAAAACAGGCCTCTCAAATGGATAAGCCTCTTTGCTCAGTTGCTAGTTGCACCTTCAATGGATAAGCCTCGCCACGGTGGTCTAGTGGTTATGACACTCAGCTGCTGACCCTGTCATTCGATCTCGCGACCTTCGGGTCGCGGTATCGAATCCCGACTGCAGCGGCTGCATTTTCGATGGAGGCGAAAACGTTTGAGGCCCGTGCACTTAGATTTAGGTGCACGTTAAAGAACCCCATGTGGTCGAAATTTCCGGAGCCCTCCACTACTGTGTCTCTCATAATCACATCGTGGTTTTGGGACGTTAAACCCCAGATATTATTATTGGGTCATTCCATGCCAAGTGTCCCCGACGTGGCGCTCGCACATCGCAGATTTTGCTGATAAAATTTGTGCCTTTTTCCTGTGCCACATAGAGTATTGTGGCAAAACATTTTTGCTCGATAAAAATTTTGACGATCACGGCTCCCCCTCGAAGTTCGCTTGCATTTGTTCATTCATTCATTCACAAAACTTTATTGAGAGTCCTGAAGCCCGGTCTCTTCAGACCGAGGCGGGCCGCGTCCACGTCGGCACCGTTAGGCCGAGCCTTAGGGCGCCATCGTGAGCCCTCTGGATAGCCCGTAGTTGATTTGTTAAACCGTGCCTAATGGAAAAATGTGTATAAAATCTATTTTTCTGTGTTCAGCTTTGAAACCACGCTGGCGCTGTCGCAGAAGTTCTGTTTAGATGTCCTATTCACTAATTCCGAAATTTTTGTGTTTCGCTACCAGCTACGTATCTTCAAAAACTACAAAACTCTTCAATGTTCGTGATTTTTTCTTGTGGTATCTCGAACTCCCCCTAACCAATCTTAATAATAGTATGATTTTCAGGAAAGTGTATTATAGTACAAAAATGTTGAGGGGTAAAATAGACTTCAAATCTTCCCGAAAAAAAATTGTGAACTTATGCGATTTGTCGCATGTTTGACCGTATTTTTCATACTGATGCGGTCCAAGTAAAAATCCTCGTCATGCGGCGTTTGATAGAAGACTTTGTCGTTAAGTAATGAAGAAAGTCTAATCAAATCATTTTTTTGTTTTAAGGAAGAAAATAATTTTTGAATTTGGCGCTCCGTAAGTGCCCGGCATTTCTTTTTGTTGCCACTTCACCGCAAAGCACGTGGTCGCCCTTGCAGCTGAAACTCGTCACAGGCAGCGGCAAGATGCGAGATGTATGTCAGTGGCTCGTGAGTGCTCGAAAGTCTTGTCGCGTTGATCTCAGGGCGACGAGTAATCAATTCGCATTACAATGTGAGCTTGCTTGGCGGGCCCGACCGAGAAAAGCCTATGGCGTCGTTGGCACAACGTGCTAGAGGCCGTCTGCACAACACGTATACCCCGAAAAAAAGTGTATACAATGTGCATTATTTCTTTCGGTATGTGTATGTGTATGTGTATTTCTTTCGGTATGTGTAGACGGCCCTGTAGCACACTGTGCCAACGACGCCATAAGCTGCTCTCGGGCGTCCATACTTCCCATTGGGCCCGCCAAGCAAGCTCACATTGTAACGTGAATTAATTACTCGTCGCCCTGACATCAACGCGACAAGACTTTGAACGACTCACGAGCCACTGACATACATCTCGCATCTTGCCGCTGCCTGTGACGAGTGTCAGCTGGAAGAGCGACCACGTGCTTTGCGGCGAAGTGGCTACAAAATGAAATGCAGGGCGTGTTCGGAGGGCCAAATTCAAAAATTATTTTCTTCCTTAAAACAAAAAATATTTGATTAGACTTTCTTCATTACTTAACGACGAAGTCTTCTATCAAACGCCGCATGACGAGGATTTTTGCTTAGACCGCATCAGTATGAAAAATACGGTCAAAAATGCGACAAATCGCATATTTTCTCTAATTTCACAATTTTTTGGGGAAAATTTGAAGTCTATTTTACCCCTAAACATTTATTCAATCATCAATTATTCAATCATCTTTTGCAATTCACAGCCATCTGTAAGGTCACATAGTTCTAAAATGTTTTTTGAGCGAGGTGTTGGCAAAATTAAGGCCACCAAGACCAGAGACGGCATGGTCTTCTCACACTCTGTTTACTTGCGGGCCATTGCTGTAGTCATGCTAGCATGCTGTGCATGCTCGGTCCTTTCATGCCTCCAATGGGATCGCTTACAATAATGTTTTCGTCGATAATGCAGTTCTTAACTCCACAATTCTGTCGATTGATGAGATCATGACCGAGTGTGCCAATGCGTGCAGTGGTGGTGAAGTTTGGGAGAAAGGGCTGTGTTTTTGGTCTTTCACTGTTGCGAGACATGCGGCCATTTACAAGCCACACCAACCTGGCACTATGACAAAAATATTGAGCAAGTCAGCTGAGATCGTCATTTCTCGTGGCATTATCGCCGGTGCATCCAGCGATAATCTTGTTTATGGATGTGAAAGGATCACGACGGATGGTCGCTTCGAGATACCATTTTAGGTGCTGGCCACCCAAAGACACTGGGTTTATTCGGAAAAAATGTACACTCAAGTGATCATGGTAGGAGCCACGTGGCACAATGGGTATCTAATTAGTGCAGGAAAGTAAGTCTGTCAAGTCGATAATTCATTCTAACAGCTCAACTCCCGCCTACCACAATGAATTTGCTCGCATTGTGCTGATCAGATGGAAAAAAGGTACAGGAGCCAACGCTGCACATTTTTTTTCATCAATAACCACTGAGATATGATTGTGCATTTCACTACGACTCTCACTATCACTTATTCCCCATTTCCTGGCTCCTACATTCTTTTTGCACATGGCCTTGAAAAATGTATCAGCAGGGTTCTACTTGATAAAGTATGCTAGCATGAGTGCTGCCTGCAAACAGCAAAGGCCTGTTTTTTTCAGAACCAATTAATTGGCTTCCGTGTAAACGAGACCAGTCTTTAACCTGTGGATAAACCTGTAGCCTTACTGCAAGTTCTTTGACTTGTTAAGAATGTTCCTTCCAGTGTGGAACCATGTTTTGCAAATAAGTTGCAATTTCATTTATTTGTCAGTGTGTCGTAAATCATTAGGTTTTATCTGTTGCTACATGAAGCAGCTGCTGTAATAATGAAGCAACAAGCCTTGTGTAAAAATGTGCCTTTTTTTGTAGGACCCCACCAAGACGCATCATGTGCCGACAGTGACACACAATGGAAGCTTGCTGACTTCAAGGGAATTTATTGTGCGCCTGGAGGGCCTTGATATTAAGGAGACTAGCCTTTTGGCAGTCATTGCCACACAAATCGCGCTATACTGGGCGCTGAACATTGTTTTCAGCAAGAAAGCTCAGCGGACCTTCGATCTCCTGTGTCAAGTTCTGAAAGTTCAGAGCGTCTTGCGGCCGACGTCACTCGTCCGTGTGGCTCTAACCACCTTGAGCCAGTGAACAGCCAGACTGATTTCAATAAAGTATTTTTCTCACAAATAGATCTGGATTTCTGCCCTCTCCTCGAGCATTTGTGTCAGACTTGGCGCAACCCGATGAAAATCATGTTCCTCAAAACTTTTTTTCATTTGCCGATGGGAGAGCTGGACAGCTGGTTTCTTGAGGAGCACTCAATACAAGCAAACGTTACTCCATCGAGAGGTATTGAGGATGATTAACTGCATGGTGCTCCGATGAGGAATGTTGTGAAAGAGTAACTGTCACTCCCATGGGGGTATTGAGAGATAATATCCATTCCTCCTGAGGGACTAATGGGAAAGAGTAACTGTTACTCCATTTAGGTGTTCAGAAAGAGCAAGCATTGCTCCCGTGGAAGTATTGACAGAGAGCATCCATTCCTCCTTGTAAAGAGAAACTGTCGCTCCCCTGGGAGTATTGAAAAGACCATCTTTTCCTCCCTCGGGAGTATTTGTAAGGAGCAAGTGTCACTCCCATAGGAGTATTAACCAAGAGCATCCGTTCCTCCCTTTAGGAGTTTAGGAAAGGAGCAACGGCTGCTCTCTAGAGGAGTAATTGAAAAGAGTAACTGTCGCTCCCTTGGGGGTATTGAAGAAGACTATCTGTTCCTCCCTTCAGGAGTATTGGGAAAGAGTAACCGTCCCTCCCGTGGGAGTATCGAAAAAGACTATCCGTTCCTCCTTTGAGGAGTATCGAGAAAGAGTAACCGTTGCTCCCGTGGGAGTTTTCACAAAGAGCATCCGTTGCTCCAGTCAGTTACTCCCTGAAGGAGCAACTTCTACGGGGAGTAACGGTTCGTCCCGTCGCAGTTGCCCCCAAAAAGGAGTAATGGGTGTGGCAGGTTAGTTGCTCCCCTAAAGGAGTAACCACGACCCCCCATTTCCTCCTTTACTTTTTAGAGTGTACTTCTGATAGATTAATCTACCCTTTAGCGCGATTCAGGCCTCACATTTAACGTACACTTAACGAAGCTGAAGGTGAAAAATTTCTCCTCTATTAATCCTATATCCTTGTATATCCTGCACAGTCGGCACACCCGTTCTGGAAGACTAGCCGACAGAACCAGAGCAAGCTTTTAACGATATGAAAGGCAAAGCGATCGGCCCGAGATGCATTCAGACATTTCGTACATCGTTAAGCTTAGTGCTGCCTCATACCCAGTCGCATCAAACTAGCGGCCCAAGGTGTAAACTACAGGACTCATAACCAGAACCTGTGGCGAATGTTACTGTATAATCGGCACGAACAGCCAGCACCCACAAAGTTGGATGCAAAGAAAGCTTGGCTTTAAAAACGAAGATATTGCAAGGAAAGAACACCAACTCGAAGCGCGACGAGCACATTTGATTTATGCCCGAACACGAAACAGTGCAACGAGAAAGCTGACCAGACGACGGAAAGCAGAATCTTCCCACCCTATATCGAGGGGAAAAAGAACACACCTTCATTTGCCAAAGACAATTCATCGCGAAGAGGAACAGGTCGCGAGCTAGAGATAAGAGGATGGTGACAGAGTATACAACGGATACAACGCTGGTCCCGAATAAACACGGTAGGCCCCACAGACAATGTTGCGCAAGATCGGCCGTATACTAATTCAACGAACGCTGACAAATTGGTCTATCTATCGGCATAGAACTGCATTAGCAAACGTGGAAAGAAGAAGATAAAGGAGGCGCGGAGGGAACTATAGCGAACATGCACTCGGGCTCAAAAAGTTATTTATAACTCGCTGATCACTGAACAACGATGCCGAAACTAACGACAGGTAGCCAAGATTAGAACTGTATAAGCGTGTATGCACTCAATATATAGCTGCAATGTCAGCTCTATAGGTAATAGACTAAACAAGACAAACCATAGGAGTTTAAAAAGATACCCAACGCACACTTTGGTATCTACGTGAAGGGAAACTTCCGCGAAGGAATTAATGAAAAGGTATAAATGAAACCTCAATTTATGCAACGCCTTTTGCAGCATAGCGATTACGAACTTGCGTGAAGACGCGCAAACATTTGCCACGCGATCCACGTGATCCACACGACCGGGGGTTACACAGTATCCGGGATCGATCCACTTCTTATCAAGCCCCGTTTACCGCGCAGCACTAGGTCCTCGATCCGCAAGAAGCCGACGCAGAAGACACGTTAAACCCCCGGGAAATAACAAACTTTCTTTTCGATAAGTGAACGGTGCGTTTGAAGGAGTGCATTCGCACTCGCTTTGTTTCACGGCGGCGCGATATCGTAGAGAACAGGGCCGGCCATTGGCGCATCTGCAGTTGAAGTACGGATGAGTTCATACATGAAAAACGATTCGTTTTATGTACGCTCAGGCCTCTCTTTACACCATGCATACGCACTTCTCTTGTATTTGAGCTACAGTCGGATGGAAGAGGATGAAAGAGCCAAAGCCTGCAAGGGCATTAGATAGCCAAGCGCACAGGCCTGCGCACCTTTTACTTCCACACCGCAGCCGAAGTGAATTTTGACCGGCCATACGGCGGCCATGATGACGACAATCGCAAGAAGGCCATCGCGAACTGGTGGGTTTTACGCGCCAAATTCACGATATGATTATGAGGCACGTCGTAGTGCGCTACTTTGGTTTAATTTTGAACACCGCTAAGCTAGCGCTCTTATGTCACTAAAGATGCCGCAATGGTGTGCCGTCTTCTAAAGCATCCATCAATCAAACTGTTGTGTTACGGCACTTCTGGAACTCTCAGTTCAAAGAATGCATTGCCCCTCGTATATTAAGAAAAACTTCTTGCTTTGCTGTACCATTTGTCAAAACAAGATACGGCAAAGCAATTAGAAAGGTCTATGTCCTTTTTAGTTTTAATGACCTCCCCAACAGTGTTTTTTTCTGCAGCGTTAAAACATGGTTTACGAAACATCCTAAGGTCACTTTGATGCTGCGTCATTTATCCTAATGCTGTTTTTTACAGTTTCTTTCGTACCGGGTATAAACTGTTTAACTGTGCTCTACCCTAATCTTCTGCCGCTAACATAGTTTTGCTACCGTTGGTTTGATTCGTCTATGTCATGGCGTTTAAATGTAGTGTAAATAAGTTATATACGTCTTTCCCCCCTTTGGTTATTATTACGTAACAAACTTTTCAATATGCATTGCGGTGTGTGATTTCTCGTTTGCTGATGTGCCGGGCCTAGTTCTGCAAGCCACCTTTTGGCTTTGACAGGCCTATTATCTATGATGTACTATTCAAGATGACAATAATAATAATAATAATAATAATAATAATAATATAATAATAATAATAATAATAATAATAGACCCCCGCGTGTGCAGCAACAGCCAATACAACTTGATGCGATGCGCGCAAGACTGGCACCTCCAACATCACCACATGCAAATGGTTGCCCATACTCGAAGGAAAACGGGGACACCTGAGTACCATTTCCTTCTTTTCGACCGCACGGCACAATGTCAGATTAGACAAGAGCTCTCTCTGTATACAACAAGGCATCACGGCTTCGTTGAAGAACGTCTTATCTGCTTCTCTCTCTCTCTCTCTCTCTCTCTCTCTCTCTCTCTCTCTCTCTCTATATATATATATATATATATATATATATATATATATATATATATATATATATATATATATATATATATATATATATATCTCCGAACGTCGCTCGTCCAGTACAAGAAGCATAAAGGCTACATCGATAGGAGTAATACACACAGACGCACCATGTCCGCCACGTAGAAGTGCAGGTTCAGCTAGCGCCTAGCGACAATCTCTTCCGAGCTGGGACAGCACTTTAGAAGTAGGCGTGCGTGCGATTGCGCGTCGTGATACCCCCTCGCGGCCGCAGCCGAGCACTTGGAGCGCAAGAAGCAAGCGCCAGCGTGTCTGAAGCGACGAACGAATAGCCGGACGCGGAATATATACTGAGCAGTCGTGCTCGCTAATGGCGTGCCTAATAGCCGCGTCGCGCTGTTGCGTGCAACAGCCATCGTTGTTCCGGACCAAAAGGCGTAAGAAAGTAAAGAGGCGCAATCCTTTCCGCCGATAACAATTACTGAAGGGGCAAAGGCGACCGCGCAGAGCCGTTGCTCGCGTAATTTTCGCTCGCGATATGCAGTAATACCCGCTTAAGTGAGCGTGGCTCGCGGGCGTGCAAGCAGGCGTGCAGGGACGCGCGCACATCGCGGCTCGAACTGGTTTTTGAAGACAGAACAAAAGAATAACACAAAAAAATCTCGGGTAACTATAGGACCACTCAAGCAGATCAGCAAGAGAACCCCTGAAAAATGTGCAAAGGTTCCTGCTCGAGTTATTAAGAGGCTAAAAATCAAAAGTGTGCATGGGGTGCCACGTTTAGGAAGCCGGTAACAGGACACACTTATTGAGCTCCGGAAATGGTCATCATAAAAATCGCCACACGACGCAGAAAAAGGCTTCGCTGATCGTGAAGAACAAATTATTCAGTGAACGGCAGCTGAACGACGACTGCACCCACCGGCGTGCCCATATCTGAAGTGCTATACCAATACAGGGAACCCAAGCTCAAGTTTGGGCGCGACGCTTGCGCGGCTGAGCTGTATATGCGTTACTGGGGGCAGACGCTGCCCGTGAAGGCGGTTTGTCACCGAACTTGCCAGCGGCGGCGGCAAGGACTAGTGCGCGCATGCGCTCCTCATTGGCCCAGAGCAGTGCTAGTCAGCAATAGTTACATTGTGACGCGCCACAGATGCAATCCGAGAGCTCTGCGCGTGCGCAGAAGCGGGAGCGGCAGTGTTGTGGCCGTGGATACCCCCAGTTGCGATAAGAGCAGTGGCGCCGCTCGACGTTGCTTCGGAAGCCTATAAGACAGAAGACGATCAATTCTTGCTTCTTTAGCAACGTGCGGGCACGTGCGCGTGTGTCTATCCATGAGTGTGCCGCCAAAGACCATGCAGACATTTAAGCACAAGTCGAAATGCGGCCACCGCGCGCGGCTTTGCAGCAGATGCAGACAAACGTAACTTGGAGCGTGGCGGCAGAAGCAACCAAAATTTAATCATGAGCGCAACTGTTCCGACCAATAACACATTTTCTATTACATCTTAGAGCCGATCATACGAGTCATATACAAGAGGTCAATATTTCAACGAGTTTCTTCTATTTCGCTCGTGCTTCAAAAAACAACAATAGTGTTGCCTTTCGGAGGATGAAAATATACCGGTCATCGTGATGCATGGTCCTATCGGTCCACCAACTCGAATCCCAGCTCCGCTGACCGCGAACTCAACCTCTCAGCGGTCGAGTTCGCGTGGAAACTTCTGCTTAGAGGTTACCACGCGAGGATGTGAATAATTGACCCTTAATAGAAGGCATCGCGATAAGAGAGCGTGCCTACAGGCGCCGCCGCAACTACACACGCGGAATGAGGTGATAGGAACACCGGTGCTCATGCTCGCAATGACACAAGCATGCGAGTCACCAGCTAAGTGCAAGCTCTCTCTCACCTACGCGAAACCGTGGCGAGTCCCGATACGAAGAAGGCCTTGTTAGATAAAAACGTCGACCACGTTGCAAATCAAGCCCGCCGGCACAACATATCAGAAACAGGCGAAGACTGAGGCTAAGCAAAGCAGGTTCCGGACGTCTGGTGCTCGGAGAAGGAAATGAAGACACCGACAAAAAGACAGAAGAGAGGAAAAGAAGAGATACATAAGCTTACGCACGCAAGGCGAACCAGCGCCAAAAGCATGCATACATACGTCTTCGGCTAAACGCGGTTAACCGCTGTACATGTATGCACTGTTCACAGTGGGCCTACTGTGCGCAGATTTATTCCTGCCACGTATGCACGCTCCAGCGACAGTTCGCTGCTCGATAGGAGCGGGTGTTTGAAGAAGGAACGAAAGGGCTGGGGAGGGGTGAAAGAATGATGGGTGCCTCTTACTAATGGGGAGCATTTAATGGCGACGCCACGTCTTCGTCTCGACCGATGTCGGTTCTGCTTCCGCGAACTGATAACACGACCTCTCAGCCAGCAAGTGGATCGGCATCAGGAGAGAGGGGTGGGATTAGAAACACCGGTTCGGCCTCTGCTCTGTCGACGCGCAGTGGTGGCACGCAACCAAGCAGTACAGACGTAGTGGAGGCGAGGCAGACATGGCCGCGGTTTGCAGGTGGCCCGTCCGTGTCGTCCGGGACACGGGGACGAGTTGAGATATACAGCAAAACCATTTGCCCGGCCCCTTTTGCTTCCGCGCTTGGTACCTTTCGATACGAAAAGTAATCGTACATAAACCAAACGTACACGCGTCGGATGTACGTGCGTTTGTTCATTTATTGCCAGATCAGGGGCCGAACGCTCTTTGTCCGTGGCCGCTGGCCGCTTTCGCTAATAGTATGTCGAGCATGGAGATTTGGGCTAAAATTTGTTCTTACAATTATTTCGTGAGAAGTCTTCGGGAATATAGATCATGAGGCTCGTATTCGCGTAAGCTTCTTACGCTAGAATCGTTCGTAAGGGGAACGTTCAGCCAATCTCGATGCTGGACACATTAATAGTGAAGGTGGCCGGCCATTGGCGAATAACAGTTATACGAACGAGAAGCTTTGTGAATTCGGCGCCGGTTTAGCGGAAAACAGCAAGATTCACGAAAGGTGAAAACTGTCATCCACGTGATAGAAGCAAGAAGCCACAAAAAGAGGTTTTTCTTTGCACTTTACGGTGTCCGAGCCTATTACTCTCGCTTTCAAAAAAGAAAAGAAAAAAAAAAACTCGTCGAGGACATCGCTTAAGATCAGGGCTGGGCAAAGATACTTTGAAATTGTATCGCGATACGATACAAGATACTCAGGCAAAAAGTATTTGAGATACAGATACAAGATACTACCGCAATAATTGTATCCGATACGATACTTGCCAAATGTATCTTAAGATACTTCGATACATTCGCAAATTTGTTATTATAGATCCATATAATGTAGCAGCAAACGCTTCTTGCACAAAATGTCTGCTTGAAACTTATTAACTGTGACCCACGTTGTTTCATTTCAATGAGATGTCAAATAGTATCTTAAAAGTTTTGTCCTTCTTGCTCAAAGTACATTAGCTCAATTCCGAAATAACTTACTGGGGTTTGTTTAAGCTGCTTAACAGGACACCTCTTTATAAACTTCGCTGACAGCGGTTCTTGCTTGTTTTTTTTTTTTTTTTTGTAACTGATGGGAGTCGCTGCTCAGCTTGCCGACGGGTTGCCATCTAATCACAAGAGTTTCAATAAGAAGCCTTGCACGATGGTGCAAATAGTGGATCCCCGGACAGCTGTACAGCAGCAACAAAGCTGGTAGCGACATTTTTTATGACGCTACAGTGTATACGTAGAGGACATAAAACAGAAATGGCTGTTCATATTCTACGTATCTTCTAGTGTAAAGCGTTCGTTATGAATATACTCACTAACGTACAATTTTTGAACAATTTTTCTTCAACGAAAGAACATGTGCAGCCAGGAAACGTCTCAGACGTATTGCATCGTCACGTGGTATAGTGTCGAATACGAAGGCGGCAGTCAAATTGTAGAAACGAAACTCTCTACTGCGAGCTAACTTGCGCCAAGAAAACTAAGTAACTGATAGTACAAGCAAAGCACGCTGCACGGTGATCACATTCGTCGGTCGTCGGTAATCTGATCATCGGCGGAACGCGTCGTCGTTCATACATCATGGATCAAACCTTCCAGTTTTATCACTGGAGCTCGCGCAAGGTCCCGATTAAACTAGACTACTCGCGTCCTGCGCGTAATTGTAACAGAACAATTGGAAAAAATTGCGAAGCTTCCGAAACATTGCGGCGCGGCTTGCGATGAGTGATAGTTGCACAAGGCGTCGCAGGACACCGCCGCTATTCGCGCTATTGCCACTTACAGCTCTGATGATCTGGCGACTAGTATAGTAAAAAAAATCAGGGAGGCCAAATAAACAAATAAAAGAAGTTATAAGTAAAATAGACAGGGGAATCTGTATCAAACATTCACTGTGAATAAGTATAGAAACCCGATGGAGGCGGGACCACTATTAGCTATGCCAATTACGGATGAAGCATCGTCAGCTTACCTGTTAAGGTAACACGAGAGAAAATTAATTGCCTATGCAAAATGCCTGAAAATACCAGTTGGTTCGCTCATGAGAAAAACAGTGCATTTCGTATATATGTTTCTCCAATCCTCCATCTAACATCTATAAGATAGCTCCTAATAATTTCCATTATTATAATGCGAACTCCATTTCACTATTTTATTAAGCAGTTGCGTAGAATGGTTTTTACTGTATACTCAAAGCCCGTCGTGGTGGCCTGGTGGTTATGGTGCTCGACTATACTGACCCGAAGGTCACAGGAACAATATCCTTGAGGCCAATGTATTTAGGTTTAGGTGCACGTTGAAAAACCCCGGGTGGTCGAAATTTCCGACGCCCTCCACCACGGCGTCTCTCATAATCATAACGTGGTTTGGGCACGTTAAACCTCAAATATTATTATTACTGTATACTCAAGGCACGCCCACATAACTATATATTTGTTTTCAAAATCTCCTTGACAGAACAGTAAATTCAAGTGAAGTATAAAAGTGTAAACAGTAGCAAATATAACGCAGACATTTAAAAGTAGCAACAAAGCAGAGAGCTGCTTTTGGCAGCCCTTTACAAAAGAGATATTTCATCAACACCGGAAAAAACAATAGAGACCTAAGTAATGTATCATATCCAAAGGAAGCGCAGATAAGAAAGCGTTTACAATCAAATTATGATTTCAAAAATCTTTGAAAAAAGATAGCAGGAGGAAAAAGGTACGGTACACCGAGATATCTTTCGCTAGGTAAAGGCTTGTTCTAATAGATCGAGCATCGGTATCGGTAGAGCTATAGTTCTTAAAACATTATCTGCATAAAGCCAAGGTCATCGTATGTAGGGCAAACTTACATCCACGAAGTCCTTCAAGTCGCTGGTGTGTGAAAGCCATGAGACGCGAAGCAACTCCGTTCTTGCATTCTTCAGATTTAGTAATGCAAGAGAATCTTCAATAACGACACGAAAGCGGCGTAAGGATTTCCGTGACAGACGCTGCGCTTATTAGAGTGCGAGGCACTGGACCGTGGCTAAGAGAAAGTGTCATGAAACTGACACAAATAAAACAAAACAAAATTCGAGAGAACAAGTACTACGTGGGCCATGGGTGTAGACGTTCGCGCGCGTTTATGTCGAGAATGCGCGAGCGCTGCCACTTGACTCTGTTCCACCAATAAGGACTCGCAGACCTCATCACTTTTTACTTTTCTCATCACCTGCCCTCGCTAGAGGACTCTGGCAGAAAGATAAATTTATGTCACTGCCCTTAGTTTTATTCAGGTGGCTTAGTGGCGCCAGTTCCAGCTTCAGAAGCGGAATTCAGCCAGCGATATTTGTTTCGCATGGTGGTGTTGCGATAGCAGTATCTTGTATCTTAAGATACACGATACATTATTGAATGTATCGGAATTACAGATACTGATACTCGTTTTGCGAGACGTATCGCGATACAGATGCAAGATACCCAAAGAGTATCTAAGATAGTATCTAAGATACATGTATCTTCGATACTGCCCAGCACTGCTTAAGATGTAATTATGCCATATATGTCGCCTTCTGTACGCAAAGTGCATGATCGTCTGACATCGGTCCACTTATAAGCGCATCGCTCTATTCATTGACATTATCGCCCTTAGCCGCTGCCGCCATTCCCCAATCCCTGAACACTCACGAATATCACATGATGGTTTTGCTGCCGGATAACCTCTGAGCACCCGAAAAGCTCCCCCGAAAACTTCCCAAGTCATGCCAGGTGCGTCTAAAATCGTGCATGCGCGCGCGATGATCGCGTTTACTTCCAGGAAGTGCGACGTTGTTCTTGTTCTTGTTGAGGGACAAAATGCGTGTGAACAGCCAGAATTTTTATTTTTCTTCTTCTAAGTTCTTTTTCTCGATATATCTCTTCCTAAAGCCAAAGTATATACACAATATGTTATGCGGCGAAATCTACCGAAGAAATGTACAGTTATAGTTACCAAATCCCGAATACTGTTTAAAAAACAAAAAATGTCCATGAAAAATTGCAGCATGACCAAGATTTCATCGTTGGGAGGAGTAGGAATATTAAGACGGAAATCTGGTTTCACTGCTGCTCCTTGATATGCAGAGTAGTCAAAATCAAAATATGACAACCACATCAAGAAACAAGGGAGAACACAAAGCGGAGAACTCGCGAGCTTCCCTCCAATACGAGCCGGCACATGTAGGAAAGCGCAAAGCCGAGCGCTCGTGGTCACGATGTGGCTCACAACCACCACAGAGCTTCGCTGTTGACTCCTCGTGCCCCTCTTTGCTGCTTCTCGTCAAGACCACGCCTGCTCGGAACTGTGCTCTTGTCGGCTCAATAAAGTTTTGCCTCTCCCTCTATCTCCCCTCATGCAGTCCCCCGCCGCCGGAAGTGAGGGAGGATGGTTCATACCGGAAGAAGCGGCCGTACGTTCCACTAAAAGCGACGGTATGGCGACGGGCTATCCCGGCGGTGGCGACTCGTGTGAAGTGGCTCGCGTTTAGCCGATGAGCGGGCAGCCTGCGAGCGAGTGTCAGAAATAATTCTACGAAGAATCATTCCAAAATGGAAAGCGAGTAAAGGAGAAGACAGCGACGTTAGCCAGGTGAAAGTCCGGCTGTCTATACTTATATCGGCAGGGAGAGTTTGCATCGAAGACGAAACAGAGAGCGGAGCAGTAAAGCACTGAAGAAACGAGCACGGAAATAGGCAGAGAAGCGGCGTGAGTTATTCGCGTCCATATCATTGTTGGCTTACGATGGGTGAGGTCATGCCCCCAAGGTTTTCGCTCCCGCACAAAGACACCAACTGGAGAGACGAGACTGGCGTCATACGTGAAAGCAGAGGCAGTACCAGGGCCAGGTGCTTGCGCATAGGTATACAATATAAGGGAGCCAGTCATTCAATTTCCATCTCGAAACAAGCATGATGTGCGAATATAAGCTACCCAAAACAGAGGGGACGCCGCTGCTACGTTGGATCGCAGTGGGAGCGGTACTTTGGCGTCGTATAAATAGTTATCGGCGAAGGTACTCATCGTTTACTTCCCACATGCTTGGCAGGATGATCTATACCATCACCTTCTCCACCAATCATCCCGGCCTCGTCTCACTTTTCTGTGCTTTTCACATAATAATCTGTTCGTGATTGCCTTAAAATCCCAATTATTGGTTTTTTACATCTGTGTGCACGCTTGCCTCGTCTATATTTAGGACTGAGGAAAATTAAGTTTCATCAAACTATCTTCCCACGTTTCGACGGCTTCCGCAGCTGGAAATGTCTGAAGATATGTAGCAGAGTGTTCTGGCGGCAGCAGGATCACTAAAACCAAAATTAATGTACTACGGAGTGTGTGCCACTTAACACGGCAATCTGGAACATTCAATGAAATTGCCCTTTCAGGAAGAATCATTTCGCGAGCGCGACTGCTCGAGGGAGTAAGCGAGCAAGGCCCCACTTTGCGCATATTTATTAGCGCAGCGTGACACAGCAAATCTTCCCGCATCTTCCTGTTCAACGTGTCTGATATTACGCTGTTGATAACTCAAATACTTAAGCGGAGAAACGTTGTTGAGAAGAAACATGGGGCCGGAAAAAAATTGGGACGCGTTTGCACATCACGCCGCTCGTTAGATGCGAAGCGTAATTAAGGTGTACCGCGACCGTAAATTGCGGTAAGTCGATTACATTTCGACCTCCTAGCGCGACGCGCTCCGGCAGCACCATCCTACGAAGCCATACGAAGAGTTGCATGATTGCAGTCGCACGAACACTCACCGCCGCATTTCAGGCATGGGCCCCAGCCAGCGCAAGAAGGTAAAGAAAAAAAAAGACAAAGAATGGCAGGCGCGTATACACTTTCCGGGTGCACAACGAACCCCCTGTCGTCTTGAACGATGGAGCTTCGTCCGTCCGCCACATGCACGGTGTAGCGAGCGAAATGCACGCTGTACAGACGAGCAACGAGAAGGAGTCGCTCACGTGCACCTTTCTCTGATGGATTTCTGTAACTGGGTCAGAGGGACGTCGCGCTTTCTTGCCTCCCTGCTGTGCAGCCGAGGTTGTCGACTTTGCAGCCAGCGTTAACTGAAACAACACGATTTGCAAGAACAGCGCTCGGGCCCGACGTGAAACGTGCTCTTCAGACAAAAAAAAAAAAAAAAAAAAAGAAGAAGAAAAGAAAGAAGCGCGATGCTCCTAGCGGTTGTCAACGACAGTGAGTGCCGATTGTGAGCTTCCAAACGTTTGCTCGCCTTAAAGCCCGCGTTTGGCTTGAAACAAGGCAGTGCGACGTGGAAGGCTGAAGCATGAGGAGTCGAACTACAATTACGCATAAATGTGACCTTAATGAATTGTCTGTTGTCCTTAATGAGATCGTCTCTTGAAGGTTGTGTCTAAAGAAGAAAAACGAGCCCTTAAAATTTCCCTTCTTTCGTACAGCCTTTAAACGTGATGTGCAATGTCACAGCTCCTCAAGCGGCTTCCACATTCATGCAAAAATTTATACTGCAACAGTGTGCAAAATTGGGCTAGTTGGTTTAACTTCATTGTTTAAACAGCGCAAAAGACGAAGACACGAGACGGAGAACTACACAGGACAGGCGCTGGGTCCTGTGTAGTTCTTCGTCTCGTGTCTTCGTCTTTGACGCTGTTTAAACAATGAAAAATTTATACGCACGCTATTTTTCTTTCGACCTTTGTGCGATATCAGAGGCCTCACCTGAAGCTGCGTCGCTATATAAGAGATGTTTTTTTCGGCTTGTTTTGACCGCCACCTAATTTCATCACATCCATCCGCGCGGATCTTTTTCAGCACTCAGCCAGTTATTATGATTGCTGTACAGCCGACGCAGCAGCACAATTCGCACGCAACGTACACTGGCGCCAAATTAAAAACTAAAAAAAAGTAATAATAAGGACGTTTTAGCGGTGATATACACACCGAGTTCTCTAGACGAAATAAGATATGATCAATAAGAGCTCTTTGCACAACAAAAGCCGCCATTCTTCTCGACTGCAGTCACCACTGCCCTGCCCCTTTCCCACACTACTCAGCGGCGAAGTCAATTGGGAACAATGTGCAGCCACACAGCGGAGATGTGCGACCCAAATTCCCGCCGCGGGCTAGAAACCGCGCTGGTGGCTCATCGCTAATGAACCCATCCACAGAGGCAGCGGGAAGCTGCTTCGCAACCCCCCCCCCCCCTCCTACAGACCCTCTTTCCCTTCTTCTTTAAAAGGGGCAGCCCGCGAGCGCTTGGCGGCAAGCGACGCGGCGCATTAGAGCAACGCTTGGCCCCGCCGGAATCACATCAATCAGAGGCATGCCGACCGCCAATTTCGAGGAAGCAGCCGGAGGCAGGGGAAAGAGGAAAAGCGCCCCCAACAGCACGAAGCGGCACTCTGCGCGCAGCCTTTGTCTGTCTCTATCCGCTCGTGTGACGGCGGCCGAGGGAAAACTCGGAAAAGTGGGAAGTTTTATAACGCACTACACGGAGGCGTCTTCGGATGCCAGAGACAATCAATCAGCGCCCAAGTGAGTTTGGCAGATAAGCGGCGCTAGCCGCGCGGTCTTCCACCTCAGTTCGTTCGACGTTTGTCCGTGACAGGGCAACGCGAAATACACATGAAAATAAACTGGAGGAGTGCGGAGTGATGACGTAGAGCGTCACGAGAACCTATACAGTTACGGTAGTTCTTAGGTAGTGAAGTTTGAATTCATTTCCTTAAACCTCAGCATATATACAGAGAACTTATGGCGGGGCTGCTCCATGAAAAAAAATGCAGAAGTTGGGATGAAACAAACTAAAGATTCCAAGTGAAGTTGCAGTATGAAACCAAAAATAATGTGTGGTCGGTGCAATAATCAAGACATACGCTAGAACTGTCCGTTGGAACAGATAACAAGCCAGTCGTGATACCGCGCATATCATCAGAACAGGCGGCCGGCCAATGACAATGGCACTTACGAAAGAAATGTTTGTGAATTCAGACCCCATCGACCTGTATTCAGATAACCTGCCTTGTATTAAACATCTCACTAGCTAGCCATCCGGCAGTCGCCTCACATGATAACAATTGGCCAGATAACGACGACCGCGGCGATGCCAATCGCAGATAGCGCTTGCGTAAGACAAGTACCGTGAAAAAGGTGCCGCGTTGGAAATTGAAACGTTGTTATTCTTCCGTACATTGCGATTGTTATTGCGCAAATTTTCGAAACACAGCACTTAAACTTCCGTGAAGACCTGCAGCATATATTCGCAGATAAAATATCGAAAACACAGAAACAAATATCTTCCTAATCTTTTTACTGCGTCCACACGTAAATTCTCCCAGTGTGCCCATGATTTTGCAGAACAAAATTTTACATCATTTTAATATTCACAGTTTCCAGGACGACACATCTAGCCCACGTAGCACATAGCTTAGCCGATACCCCTCGCAGTGACCACACAAAGAAAAAGGAATAGAAAAACACGGCTGTACGTTAATAATGGAGAAACCACATATTTTCAATGACCTAATCGGCCACTTCCAATGGAAGTTTTTGTTCGACACTGTTCTGTTCACCACAACATGACGAGATATATTTCGCAGTCGCCTCTGCACTTAATTAATATACAGGCATCCTTCCTCTTGTAGACAACGGACAGTAAGCTGATGGGCCTGTAATTTTTCAGGTCCTTGACGTCCCCTTTCTTATGGATCAAGATGATGTTGGCATTCTTCCAAGATTCTGGTATCCTCCCTGTCGAGAGACACTTCGTATACAGGGTGGCCAGTTTCTCTAACATAATCTCTCCACCGTCCGTTGTCTACAAGCTATTCACAAAAGTAATTGCTAACAGAATTAATACGACATTAGAGTTTAATCAACCAAGGGACCAGGCAGGATTTCGTACAGGCTTCTCAACAATAGACCATATTCATACTATCAATCAGGTGATAGAGAAATGCGCGGAATACAACCAACCCCTATACATAGCCTTCATAGATTACGAGAAGGCATTTGATTCGGTGGAGACACCAGCAGTCATGCAAGCACTGCGGAATCAGGGCATCGACGAAGCCTATATAACATAATGGAAGAAATCTACAGCGCATCCACAGCCACTATAGTCCTTCATAAAGAAAGCGACAGAATCCCAATAAAGAAGGGCGTACGGCAGGGAGACACGATCTCTCCAATGCTATTCACCGCGTGTTTACAGGAGGTTTTCAGGGCCCTAGATTGGGAAGAATTAGGGATAAGAGTTAATGGAGAGTATCTCAGTAACCTGCGCTTCGCTGATGACATTGCATTGATGAGTAACGCGGGAGACGAATTACAGCTCATGATTACTGAACTGGATACGGAAAGTAGAAGAGTAGGTCTGAAAATTAATATGCATAAAACTAAAGTAATGTGGAACAATCTTGGCAGAGAACAGCGCTTCGCGATAGGTGGCGAGACGCTGGAAGTTGTAAAGGAGTACGTCTACTTAGGACAGCTAGTAACCGCGGAGCCGAACCATGAGAGTGAAATAACTAGAAGAATAAGGATGGGATGGGGCTCATTCGGCAAGCATTATCAAATCATGAATAGTAGTCTACCACTATCTCTCAAGAGGAAGGTATATAACAGCTGCATCTTACCGGTACTTACCTACGGAGCAGAAACCTGGAGACTTACAAAGAGGGTTCAACTTAAATTGAGGACGACGCAGAGAGCGATGGAAAGGAAAATGATAGGTGTAACCTTAAGAGACAGGAAGAGAGCAGAGTGGGTCAGGGAACAAACGGGGGTTAAGGATATCATAGTTGAAATTAAGAAGAAGAAATGGATATGGGCCGGCCACGTAGCACGTCGGCAGGATAACCGGTGGTCATTAAGGGTAACTGACTGGATTCCAAGAGAGGGCAAACGCGTGAGGGGAAGACAGAAAATTAGGTGGGTAGATGAGATTAAGAAGTTTGCAGGTATAACGTGGCAACAGAAAGCACAGGACCGGGTTGATTGGCGGCACATGGGAGAGGCCTTTGCCCTGCAGTGGGCGTAGACAGGCTGATGATGATGATGATGATCCTTCCTCTGTGCAGAAAGTGCTTGGACCATGGGGCACACCCCAACAAACGCACCTTAGTTCTGAAGGCCTTCCGTCTAGGCAGTGAACTTATAAATTGCTTTTGAAGCGTAGTTAAAAAAAAAACAAATCTTTTCAATTTCCTCTCTACTTCGCGTGATCTGTACATGCATGCTTGCGTTAGTCTCGTCGTCCCATAACTTTTTTTTTTTCTAATTTGTCTGTGATCCACGTACTTATTCTGTAATTACTTTGCCATTTTGATAACCATTTGACAGTGTTTTGCATTGTCGCTATCTATTTTGTTCTTTTCTTGTTTTTCCTACCAAGAATTTCGGGACATCCGATCGTACGTTAGAGCCAAAGTTCCCATATATATACCTCACAATTAAAAAGAATAAAAAGCCTATAGGCACGATCAATATACCACCGAGTTTATTGCGAGGACACTTAGGCCATCATTCAACATTCGAGCGTACGTAGCACAAGAAATCCGCGCATATACTTCAGAACGTTCGGCCCTGACAATCAACTCGGGGTACCTATACATGCAGCGCATCGTATACTGAAACATTCTACATACGCGCTATTCGGACGCGCAGGTCGATATTTATTATTTTTTAAGCCTGCAACGTTCAACATTCGAACGCGTAGTTGCCCGAGAGGCAATGCCCGCGTAGTGCGACCGCAAAACAACACGGATGCCGTTCAGTTATGCCGTATACGCAAGCGCGGCTCTGCGCAGTAAAGCACATGCGCGCGGCATCACAGAGGAGGAGCTGCCGTTTATATTGAAGCGGGGCTCGTAAAGATCACTGGGCAACGAACAGGAAAGACGGCGCTGAGCGAAGTCCCCGTATCGCTCAGTTTAACGAGACCGGCTAAAGCATTTCACTAGCGAATATACTGAGTAATTAATGATGTGGGTACACCCTGTGTGGTGGTATGTCTGCGTGAGACCACACAAAGTGAAGTGGTGAACGACAGAAAGAAAGAAAGAAAGAAAGAAAGAAAGAAAGAAAGAAAGAAAGAAAGAAAGAAAGAAAGAAAGAAAGAAAGAAAGAAAGAAAGAAAGAAAGAAAGAAAGAAAGAAAGAAAGAAAGAAAGAAAGAAAGAAAGAAAGAAAGAAAGAAAGAAAGAAAGAAAACTACATTGGCTTTGCCGTATGCGACAGCCACCAGAAGATTAACGGAAGTGTCGCGCGAACAGGCTTTGCGGAAACCTATGTATGCAATGCAGCTCGCGGAAGCCGATGAGACCGCTAATTTATTATTTCAGAGAAGAACTGCACATACTACAGCAACTGAACCCTCCAAAGACAACGTAGCTTTGTGTTCGGAAGTGATGTTTGCCTTCGGCTGGCTGCCTAGCAATACTGTGACGATCAGATGGCGGCAATTTTAACGCAAAAAAAGAAGAAAAAAAAGCTCTTGCGTTCAGAGCTTTTCGTGACTCCGCGCAGGCCGGCGGCAACACCGAAGCCAGCGAAAGACAATCGCAGCCGGCGATTAAAGGGAGCCGAGTGAAAGCTGTAGTGATGCCGAAGTATCGGTAAATTGACTATCGATAGTATCGATAGTTTCTTTGAAGCTATCGATAGTGTAAACAAACTATCGATAGTACTACTATCGATAAACTATCGATAGTCGAATCGGTAGTACCATCGGTAATATTACTAGCGATATTACTGTCACGCGTGTTAATTGCTTTGTTTTGATGTATTCGGGTTTCACCCACAGACTGTTAGCAGCGTTTGACGCAGACCGCGCCGCATTGTTTGAGAAGCTTCGCGATTGTTTGACATTTTAAGATTACGCGCCCGACGCGAATATTCAAGTTTATTCGAGAGCTTACGCGAGCACCAGCGAGAACGCTGGAAGGTTTGACGACTGATGTGTAAAAGACGAAGCGTTCCACTGATTATCAGATTACTCGACGGCCGGCGACTGTTGTCGCCGCAATCAGTGCGCAGCGTGTATCGCTTGTATTCTGAGTTTTGATTTCATGGGCACAAGTTCTACCAAATAAAGAGCTTCGGATTTCCCAGTCTTGCTGCAGCATTCTTCGCCGTCACAACCACGTGACAAACTATCCATAGTGGTGCCAATAACGATGCTGTTGCTGGCTGGCCAAATTGCCAAAATATTCGCGATAGCCTACTATCAGCTTCGCTTAATTTATGAGCGAATTTTTGGCGAGAGAAATTATTTGCGCAGTCAAAATGGCGGCATATGTCCATCAATAAATTAATATTTAAAAGCAACCAGTTACATCTTGCAATTAACAAACTTAGTTCTTGATAACTTTTTTTTTTATTTTGAAACCATCATATGCAATATAAACCTGAAGCCGCGCAGTTCCACCCCATGTAACGGCTTCCTTTCCGCTACAGCTGAAGAGTTTATGTAAATTTTCTTGCGCTTAAGCCTGCTCCTCCGGCTCCACTATGTACCACGCATGCGGGGAACCAAATTTATTCTGCAATGAGTTCGCGCTGTTGATTTTAAACTATCGATAGTGCTTACTATCGATAGCACTATCGATAGTATCTTTTACCATCGATAGTTCGATAGTGACTCAACTATCGATAGTATCGATAGTACCATCGATAGTTCTGCAGCGTTTACTACGCCGATCTCAGCTTTACAATGTTTCGCTGTACGTTTTCATTATACAGAAATATATGAGAGCTAGTAAACGTTGTCATTACACCCAGGCTCTCCGGGTTAGTATGTGTTACTACTTGCGCACGTGACGGCTTGTAAACGTTACCACCTCTACTGGCCGTAGTATGTTAGACTTACTGAACTTTTTGCGCGCCAGTGGCCTATTGAATAGACTATAGTACTCCCGCTCTACACTTTCCTTTTATTTATTTGTGTTTTTTTTATCGCGCTTCTGCTTTTATCCACGCTTTCCTTTCCATCTTTCTTTCCCCTCCCCTTAGTGTAGGGTAGCAAACCGGATGCTACAATTCTGGTTCACCTCCCTGCCTTTCTCTCATTTTATTATCTCTCTCTCTCTCTTCTAGAAACTTTAGATAAACTGTAGTTTTCTCGGTCATGATGGAATAGCAGCTTTGTGTTTCGTCATGGCACACGTATCAAGCGAAATTACAATTTACAAGCAGTGAAATGCAATTTAATTACAAAATAATTTCACGAAAAGATGTATATACGGTAATTTGAAGAGAAATCAAGAAATCGTACCAATGTTTGTATCGGAGCTGCCTTAACTTCGTCCTCAAGTTTTGTAGAATAGTAAGAACGAAAGTATTTTAAACGCAGGATATACCTGCTTCGAATATCCATGAAAACTAGCACAATTCCTGCCATTCTTATCTTTCATTACTTCTGTCATCAGTAAAGAATGAAACACGCAAGCAAAAACGACGCGCCATACATGAAAACAGCGCGCGGACACGGTTGCGTTAATTGCGCGAGGACCACCAGCGAAATAGCCACCGTGTTGGAAAAATAAAGTTGGAATGGTCAGCTGCAATGTTATAGCAGAGGCTGGCTTGATGCATGGCAGCCGTCAAGGTTTCAGGCACAAGCATAATGAAGCGAGCTAGTTCGAGGAAGAGGAGGAATGCCGCTCGCACGTGGTATTCCTCTTGCGAACACTGCTCTATTGGAAAAAAAGGAAAAAAAAAAGGGACACGTCACGACCGTTTCCATTTCCGCACAGCGCTTTTGGCTCGTGCATTTTGCTCTTGAACGTTATACGACTTCCGAATAGTGCAGGTGAAAATGAAACAAGCATGTGAATGCAAGTGTTAGGCTAAAGGGAAACGTGGGTGGGCAGCCGGACAATTTCGCCATGGTTATTAAGCATTTCAAAACACCAAGGACTAAGAATTAAGCGCTCTAGTTTTCGTGTTTTCTTTGCGGTGCATAATGAAGTACTCAACCTTTAGATTATTGACCCTGAACCGCGCGACGGTCTCAAATTAAGACTCAGGTCCGTATTCGCAAAACGGTTTGCGACGCAGTAATTAGAAATAGGCTCCCGCCAACCGTGAAAGCAAATGAAATCAAATCGCGCGTACAACAACAACAACAACCGGTGCAATGCGACGACTCTGATATGAGTTTTAAAGCGAAAGCCTCAAATGTCCATGTTTCAAGGCCGCGTGAGCTCCAAAAGAGATGGTCCGAAAAAGAAGGGAGCGAGCCAGCTGCTCGTGTACTTCGCCCGCTGTTTCTCGGCGGCGTCGCTCTATGGTGCTCGACTGCTGAACCGAAGGTCGCGCAATCGAATCCCGCCTGCGGCGGCGGTATTTTCGATGGAGGCGAAGATGTTTGAGGCCCGTGTACTTAGATTTAAGTGCACGTTAAGCAACCCCAGGTAGTCGAAACTTCCGGTGCCGTCCTCTACGGCGTCCGTCATGATCACATTCTTGCTTTTGGATGTTAAAGCCCAATAATTATTACTAATAGCCCTCTGCTATAGCACTCATGATGACATACCAACCAGCGCAAGCCGCCACAGACGTTGTGATATATATATTAGTAAATTGTAATGGCAATTATATATAAATATATATAAACGACATCTTAACGCCGAATAATTTAGTTGGAGAACTACTGGCATCATAAATCATAAGAATTTACTAAGCTGCCTCGCTGTGAAACTGAAGCTGCTGCGCAAATTGTAAAGTGTTAGGAACTGAAACGAGCTCGAGCATAATGACGAACGAACGACGCTTACCGTTCTCTGCATTTTTTTTTTTTTTTAGAACGCAGCGTGTATTAGCGCGGTACATTAAAGAAAGGAACACGATACAGACGTAGAGAAGGTAGCGCCTACCTACCTACACGCTGCGTTCATGGATGACCAACTCGCCCGATCAGCAACCTTTCTGAACTTATTGGAGGGAAAACAGCCCGAAAGACGAAGGACCAGGCAGAGAAGGACACAAACAACAGCGCTGTTGTTTGTGTCCTTCTAGGGTGCCTTGATGCCCGCGCTCGCATCGAGGCACCCTATGTCCTTCTCTGCCTGGTCCTTCGTGTTTCGCGCTGTTTTCCCTCCAATATGTCGTACCAACTCGCCCAAGCAACCACTTTACCTTCTGAACTTCATTTTTTTTAGGTTACTGTTTTCCTGGCGGTACTAAGTAACTGATCACAACCAACCCTGACTGATGCACACATTCAGCAAAATGCGACAGTGACGACATGACTGTTTGGGATCGGCCTCTCGAATGTTTGAGCACTTTCTGAAGCGCAGAGTGAATTAAGCCCAGACAGCACTGCGGAGTCGATCCCTTCGATGAGCCTACTATGTAGTCGACATATCGCGTGCACTGTAGCTTTGACTCGGGTCCGTGATTTGCCTTTATTCTCTCCGGATTTATTCTGCCGCCCTATTCGAAATTTACATAGCTATAGTTGACGTTGTTAATCTCTTATATTAATTATAACGGAATATATCTACGTATTTCCACGAAAAGACATATCTCGTTTTAACCTAGCGCCGAAATATCAGTAATTATAATTAATTCGCTGTCGATGACACAGCGGAGAATATTTACGCGTCAGAGAGCAATTAACGGACAAGGAAACTAAACATGTGAAACGATCCGTTCTGCGCTCAGAGATATAGGCGTATACGCGCCTCGTCCGGGAGTACGTACTACATATATCTGTGTATGGTAAAAGGCGTTTGCAAGACAGACTTGGGTAAGCGGCAGCCGTGCTACAAGGCTGGCCTTGGAGCGAACGTCAGGCCGCGCCGCGTAATGTATTGCCCCGCAGATCTGACAACCGCGAGATCTGCGTAGAATGCGCAAGCGCGATACAGCGGCGGCCGTCGAAGCGACGCGAGGCCCGCCGCCTGCCTCAGCTACAACTCCACTCCCTCACCAACACACACACATTTTCTCGCGCGCAGCCGTGACTTTGTAACGAGACGAGGCGCGAGGCCGTGTACGAAAACTTTTACGGACGCCTCCTCGCACAATATTGAGATGAGCAGTCATCGCTCACCTTAATATCGTCCCATATCTCAATATATATTGCCACGCCTCTTTTCACGAGCAAACGTACGCCACTGTAGCCAGTGAACCCTGCACCGTACACGCGCGCGTAGTAAACGTGGTGCTGTGGTATAGGCTACTGCTAAATTCGAACGCTTACGAAAAGCGTTCGAATTTAGTAGTAGCGCTGTCCCACTAATTTTTATAACGTGCTAAACATTGAGACTACAGCTTGAAATAGCCACACTGACGTCCATTACGCACTGGAATGTCTGCTTGGTTCTCTTCAGAATGTTGGTGCCGCACGGTCAGCTACACTACGCTCACACCACCGGACAAAACCAAAGCGCCTAGAGTGTCAAATGTATCTATCCTTGCCTGGTTCGTCAGCGCTGAGCGAGCACTGTTATATTTATTATTTCAGTTATTCGTCCCCTTATTTTTTTTCTGTGGAGGTTTTCCTCCGCTTTTGTGCTGCGTGGAGCGTGCACGCACGTTACGCCCTTCTCGGCGTCTTCAAGTATGTCGTCCGTCAAGTGCGCAAGGACAAAGTCATTGTTTCCAGTTAGACTACGCGGCTCTTTCCTCATACAAAACAGCGAGGCGACGCCGGCGTTGCCATCTGCCCGATGATTGCTTCGCAAACAGCAACGTCGTGCGCTTAATGCACAAAAACGCAAGGCGACACGCTTACGAAAATCGCGTATGAATGAAGTGAGAAACGGGGCACTGCAGAATGAAACAGATCGCGTATTTTTCCTATAGCTAAAGCGTCGACAAGTTCACAAGCACACGTATACCTTATGCTGCCCTGTCGACAACCTAAGTACAGTACTGACGGATTGAAACAGGACAATTTAGGGCTAAGTAACGCACATACTTCCGTTTTCACCGTCTTCAGTTCTGGTCAGATCGGTGTAATTTCAACTCTAACGCGTAGATCAGAGTCAACATTAAGTTAAGAGACCAGATTCGTCGTGACATCAGGTTATCTCGAGCAATTGCACATACCAGTCGTATACTAAAAATTTTGATGTCGCGTTTGAATCCGTACCGTGAGTACTGTTTTTGTTTGAATGATGGAGACCACTCTGAACTCATGCATCCATAGGGTGGTGACATAAACGAAAAAAAAAAAAGTTGAAGCAGAATCGACAATTCCAGTTTCCTGGTAACAGCCATCAGAAGGCGTATAGCGTCTGCCTGTTTCTTGCTGACAAAGTATCAAATGACCAATAAAAAAAGAAAAATACAAAAAGTCGACGGCGGCACAAGCAAGACTAGTAGATGCAGTCATTAATCTTCTCTTTATTGATTAAAGCAACTTTTGGCAACTTATCTTTTTTTTTTCTGTGTTGCACAGTTTCCAGAGCTTTCTTTCTACGCATATTACCCTGCGGATTGCCAGTGAGTCAAATTGGTGTAGTAAACGCCGTAGTAGCATAACTACTATGACGTTGCGCTGTTATGAGCTTGTTATGAGCTCGATAGTGCGTGTTCGATTCCCAACCACGGCGCCCGCATTCGAGATGGGGGCGAAATGCAGGAACCTTTGTGTATTTAGATAAATGCAGGAACCTTTGTGTATGTAGATTTAGGTGCACGTTAAAGGAACTGGTCAAAATTAATCCGGAGCTCGCTCTATACGTCGGGCCTCATAATCATATCGTGTTTTTGGCACGGATAACCCCCGAATTTATACGTCCCTAAATGTGCGAAAGCTCTATACTCGTTGACTGAAACACTTTACAGGGCCAGTCACTGCGCACCTGTCTTTATATACCTCAATGTGCTTCGACTGCTGGAACAATTGTGCTTGTGAGTGGTTGTTCAATCGCAACGTACATCGCTGTTGATTATCTCAGAACGTGCATGACATATTTCCCGCATGCTCCATCACCTCTTGGCCTCACAAGGACCTTTGTATTTGAAGTAGTTATCGCACTCAACCAAATAGTATTCCATCCCGACATGCAGCGCGCAACGAGATTTAATCACCGTTGTGCTACCTCCAGCCACAGGGGCGCCTTATTATATTCTCAGGATAACCGAATAATAATTTTAAAACAAACAACGTTGCTATTATTAAATAAGACATACAGGGCCTGCATGCACAGTTATATTTACTGATCGGGCTATATATACGAGTTATGTATATATACTGATTGAGAGATCTGTGCAACCGCATGTATATAGACTAGGTGTTTCCATTCAAGTGTGCGGTCGATTAGTGTTCTATGTTTCCTTATTTCGTTATTTACACTCCTCTATCCCTTCTCTCCAGTGCAGGGTAGCAAAACATGTGTGTCTGGATAACCTCGATACCTTTCGTTGCTGCTCCCTATAGCTGTTCGCCCCTCCATACTGTATTATTTGTTATAGTTTTAGTCATACGCTTCCTGGCTTGTCATCTGAAGTATACATTTCCAATCCACTCCATTAAGATGCAGCAACCGGTTCCCTCGGCGCACATGCATGATACGGTTTTGATACCTTTATTGTTCCGCTTGCAGGACGTTCGCCCAGCAAGAAAAATCAAACTGCAGTCGCAGACCAGCCACGCACTTAGGAAACGAGGCTTTGGACAAGACGACCTCGCCAGGCTGAATTGTATACCGACTCGGCGCAAGCTGGCGCGCGCCGGCTTGCGTGCACTCGTGCCTGAGTAATTAGGAACGTATCGCAGTCGATGCCAGGGTCAGCGAAGGAGGGGCGCGCTCTGTTCACCACTTCACGCAGCCCAGGTCGTTATGTAAACACATTCGAGCTCGTTGATAGCTTTTCGCATCGGGCCCCCAGGCAGCCGACATGGGCCTCACAATTGCCTCGTTCGTGGCGCAATACGTGACTCGCTCAGCATGCCACGAAGTTGCGCGGGTGGTGCGATTCCTTGGTACACAACCGAAAAGCCGGAACGGTGAAAGGGATAAACAGGAACACGACAAGGCTTAAGATTCTAAAGCAACACTGCGTTTGAGACATGCAGTTCCCTGCCGGCATGCAGCTCCCTCCCGACATGCAGCTACTAGCTTACAGTGGCCACACGAGGTACGAAATTAATGTCACTTTCGTCCACGGCCTTCTCCCCGCACCTTTGTACAGAGGCCCAAGTCAGAAACACAGCCAGGTTTTTTTCATAGCAAAATGCCAAAGCCGCTCAAGTCGAACACGTGCTGCGACTGAACATTTTATCGCAGTCAGAGCAGTCAAGCCGAGATTACAGTTACAGTTAAAGTTACCTACAGTTATAAAGTGACCTAGGTTGTGTCCAGAATTCCGAGTCGCAGTTTGAATAAAAGTTGTATCGTATAAACCGTACACGTAGAATACTATTTGACAGCATAAACGATCGAAACAATCAACGTAACAAGCATAAACATCTCGGGCCGAATTCACAAAATTTCTCCGCGTTTTTTGCCATTGTTCGGCTTGCTTCGCTAATGATATGTCCAGCGACAGGATTGGCTGAAATATTTTTCTACGAGCATCTTTAGCGCAATATGCTTTTGTGAATACGTCCTCTCAATTCGCTAGCACTGAGTAAATGCGTTAAGTGTTCCTGGTGCAGAATTTTACGTGATGCCGCAAAACACGGCCATTTCAACTTGCTTCGTGGCGCTAGCACTATACACCAGCGATACGCATAGCTACACGCAGGCTGTACTTCGGAATGACATGCTGAGCGCCTAGCATGCGCGGCAATTAATTTTCATCGTTTGAGAGCCGTGCGCTGAGGTAAAGTGATCTCAGAATAAGCATTTTCGACATCCCTGAAAGCCACGCAACTTCTCTTGCTTGTGTTCTGCACACACATTCAGTTTCACTTTAGGTGCCTGGATCACACCTTCTCACATTATAATATTCACTTTTAAGTAATCGTAATTCACAAGCCTGCGCAGCATTTAATAATCATTTGACGCTGAGAAATAATTCACCTCTACGCTAACAATGCAGAAACGTTTCAACCAAGCAAGAAAGACAGAGGCAGCCAAGGGAGGCGCTTGAGACATCCGTGTATGAAAGCGATTTTAAGGAGGGAAAGGGGGGAAATAACTGAAAAAAAGTGCGACCCAAATACGTCGCCCTACGCACCGGCTAGCGGAAGCGCTCGCCTCGGTTTTCCTCAAGGAAACCCCGGCGGTGGCTGCGATGACTGACCAGCGGGGGCCCCTCGTTCCTTTCCGCGAGGAATCAATTACTCGCACAGTCGCGCACTGGGGCCGTGTACGTTTAACGGGGAGAAAATAGCGGCGCGAGCTTACGCGCACGTGTTCAAGGCGCGAGCCGGAAGGGCTTCTGCCGACACGCGCGCACGAGCAGCAAAAGCACCCGATACTCAATGGCCATATGGCAGGAGGCCAAGAATAAACCGCCTCATCGGACGCCTGAATGGAGCCGGCGCGTCAAGTATACGCGCTGCGGTCACGGAGAATGGCTCTTGAGTGACGTGTGCGAAGCAAAGCTGATTTATACTCCACCTAAGCGGTAGACATCGATGTGGCGCTCGAAAGATACGCTCCAAACGTCGATCGCCAGAGATCAAAGGTTCGCTTTTTCGGAGAAGTCGCGTCTGACGCGCGCTAAATGTGGCAATGTCATAGATTACGCATGACTGTCTGCGATTTGCGGAGTGGGAGAAGCGAATTAGCCGTATGCATGCAGAGGCGACGCGATCGTCGTTTCGGACAATTCGTTTACATGAACGAGACGCGAGCAGGTCGAATCAGAAAGCAGGTTGACAGAGCCCGATCTGACCGCATTTGCATGGACTCGTTTCTGGAGGGACGAGATCGCATCGGTACCCTGCGTCGAAGTATAGGACAAGTGAGCGTGTGAGAACGGGGCTCCCGGTTCCTATAGGCACCGCCGACCCAATCCGACCGCGTTTAAATTCACAGTGCTATCTCGTCGAGCTGCGTCGAAGCCGAGTTGTCTTAGTTCAAAGGGAAGCCCGCTCAGCCCGCTCACTTCTGTCTGAAAAGCCGACACTACAACATGCACGCTTTCTAAACGTTCATTTAAACACCCCGAGAGAGGTCAGTATCGCACGTGGCAGCCATTAGTGAACTATGACCGGCGTTTATGCTATCGCGCACGACATGTCTCAGAATGAATGCTCAGATGCGCGGAAGAAATCTGATTGCGGATATAAATATAGTTTGATTCAGAGAGTAAAGCAACTCAGCGATCCACTACTGCCGAATGATGTCTAACACGCAGACGGGAAGTCACCTTGGGAAGTCACTTTGGACGCCATTTCCGGTCACACACTGCTCACCGTCAACGCAGTGACGGAGACGTTGCGAAAAACAGATATACATTAGAGCATGACCGAGGGCATACCGCATGCCGTGACTAACGCGTTAGGTATGTCAGAAGGATAAGGAAGCCTCCCTTGGCGCCATTGGGTGATGTCACGCACCACTCGAACTAAACAAAGCATAAAGAAAGCCCAAGGCGGCTGTTGGGGAAGAACAGAGCCCGTCTTTGACGGAGGGACCACTGACGTGTCTGCGACGCGTTCATATATCGGCCCACTTCTCTCGCCGTATAAGCGCTGGATATGTAAGCAAAGCTCTTTCGTCTTCGCCCTTGGGCCGAGCGAATGCAAGCAGGCGGAGAAAAGAAAGTGTCAGTAGCACAAGCGAGGACGAAAAGCTCGTATAACTGTTCAACAAAATGAGCTTTCAGTATACTGGGTAGCGATGCAAAACTATCTTACGGTAAAGTGACTATCAGTAGCATCGATAATTTTTTTTTTCAAACTATCGATTGTGTAAAGAAACGATCGATAGTACTATTATCCATAAACTATCGATAGTATTATCGATAGTAGAATAAACAGTACCATTGGTAGTACTACTACCTATGATACTGTCGATAGTGCTGTGAATAATTATGGTGCTGTTGGCCGAGGATATTGCGAAAACATTACCTTCTATCAGCAATACTTCTGTCATCTTAATTTATGAGCAATTTTTGGGCGAAACATATAAACTATTTCCGCTGTGCAAAGCATCTAACGGCTTCCTTTCAGTTAAAGCTGAACAGTTCAACTTAATTATCACGTGTCACCCAAGCATTCTGGGGAAGGAACACACGCACGTCAACGTTCTTGCCCCTGCAGCCTGCGCCTCCTGCACCACCATATACCATGTACCCGGGGAACCAAGTTTATGCTGAAATGAGCTCGCGCGGTTGATTTTTATACGATCGATGGTACTCTCAAATTTACTATCGATAGCGTTAACGATTTTTTTTTTTTACCCTCGATAGTTCGATAGTGACTTAGCTGTCAATAGTATATCGATGGTACCATCGATAGTTATGCATCACTAATACAGGGACGTCACGAAACCGGTGCACGCAAACAGTTTATTTTTTCTTCATGCAGGTGCGGCGACACCTGAAGAACACAACCCGGATGAGAGCGACGAGTCTTATTCGAGGTAAAGTGACGGACTCGTCTGCCAAAAGCCACCGGCTCTGGCAAAACGCCCAAACCACACCTCTGACCATCGACGGCAGCTTATGCATAATGATCGTCGGAGTGCCTCTTTGACAAATAAAGCCGATGCATTTAGCCACTGCCACACGAGAACACACTTACGCTTCATTTTTTTCTTTCTCAATTGCCGATCCAATAACTCCCTAGTATTCCTCAGATGAGGACTCCTCGTGAACCTTAGATATTTTGAAACGTGACAACCACGCAATCACTGTAGGGTAATACATTTTTGTTTAAATATGCATGTATAAAGACCACTTAAGATAATCCTTGAATAAGGATAACCGCAGCTGAACGTTCTTGCATAGCGATTTTGCTAGTGAAAATAGCTTGAGTTCAATATTAGCTTTTATAAAACCATCGTTAGCGCGCATTCGTTATAGTTTAGACGTCATTTTAGCGCGTGCTTTCAAAAGCCTGCTTGCTTGCGACCGTCTTTCTTTCTTAGTAGGGTGTTTTGACAGGAATCAAATTTTCACACAGAGTTTGACACACACAGAGATGACAGAGCTTCAGAGAAAACACTTCCCGTGGCTTCCAACATTCAAGGTTCTTGTTTGTTTGTTTGTTTGTGCAACGGGCAGAACAACACTGATGGAGCCTCCAGCGTCCATGCTTGGAAAAAGTAGGTACGTGGTCGCAATAAGAGAACCAAGCGCACGATATGCGGACACGAAGCATAGAAGGGGCAGTACGGGCGGTCACTAACAAAGAACTGGACCCAAATTCACAAAGCATTTTGTTCTTAAGTGCTCTTTACCATTGGCTGGCTTGCTTCGCTAATATGCCCAATGTCATGACTGACTGACCTCTTAAGACTAAGCGGTTTTTATGCATACGGGCCCTGGTTTATCGGAATGTTACCGATGGCAACTTATAAACCACGCGCGGCGGTCTTCTTGTTTTTAGTTACTTTCAAGTTTGTTGTTGGGGTTTAACGTCCCAAAACCAAGATATGATGAGAGACGCCGTAGTGGAGGGCTACGGAAATTTCGACCCCCTGAGGTTCTTTAACGTGCACCTAAATCTAAGTACACGGGCCTCAAGCATCTTCGCCTCCATCGAAAATGCGGCCGCCGCGGCCAGGATCCGATCCCGCGACCTTCGGGTCGGCAGTGGAGCACGCATAACCACTAAACCACAGTGTCGGGTAGTTACTTTCAAAGCTCGGTTTCATGTGTGCACGTCCACATATATTCGTGTGCGTATATATTCATGTATACACATTTCCGATAAACCACGCTCCATAATCGCAAAAGCATCTTACGCTAGAATTGTTCGTGAGGGAAATTTTCAGCCAATCTTGAGGCTGGATATGTAACTAGTGATGCCTGCCCGCTATGCTAAAGAGAAGTTAACGAACAAAAGGCTCGGGGAATTAGTCACAGTATGCGTGAGTACCTGCACTACTTTCCTTCTTTCTCTGTTTCCTCTTCGTGTAGTTCTTGTACTCGGTTTACCTTGCTGTCTAACGCAGTTTCAACCAATCCCTTATTGCACGCTCATTGTCGCACAGAGAGCACTGGACACGCCACGAAACAATTAATCTCCGGCGTTCCCTTCATTTTATAGCTTTAATTATTAATGGACAGCACAGATAGCCTTGCTAAGAACCCCTGGACGTTTTCCTTGTTGAATACTTTGTGCTCACAGCGGTGTTTCCTGTCCCCTGAAGAGACTAGAGGCCAGCATGTCAGTCTTCAGAAAACAGTGCCACGGCCGCTGACAGTGCAATATCGACAGCGCTGCGAGCTCTAGAGGCGAGAAAAGTGGCACTCGTTGTTGGCGGCCGAGAAGTGATCACCGCTGAAGTGAGCGCTCAATTTATGAGACGGCAAATATTTCACTTGTTGCAAGTCGTAACTAGATAGCCGTTCTCACTACAAGTTGGTTGATTAATGATTGACGATCACCTGACTAACTGAACAATGAATAACTGTTAATGATTGCAGCTAAAGTGTCCTTCTCTGCCTGGTCCTTCGTCTTTCGCGCTGTTTCCCTCCAATAATGTTAATGATTACCTGAACAAAATCTCACGTACTCCGTTACATTAATCTGCTTTGATCATAGATACAGTATGCCGAATACTCCAGTGAAAGGATCATTGCTGATAAGATAAGCCAAATGATAATGCGAGTTCAAAAGAGAAACTGGTTCCTGTAGCTGCCAAATGAACGAACGTGATACTATTCCTAAAGACACCGCAGCAGATAACATCGACTGTATACCAAGATCCGTATTAATAAAAACGTCTCACGTTAGAATTGTCCGTTAAGAGAACATTTCAGCAAGTCATTATGCTGGCCATATTATCGAAGCCGACTGGTAAATAGCAAAGAAGAGCACTTGCAAACTAAAAGCTTTGCGAGTTCGGCTCCAAGTCAGTTCTTCGCCTGTTCCTCTGCGAGACATGTATACGTACTCACACAAGGCAGGCCGAGACGCAGGCTGCAGCTGCTCCTAGCTGTCGCCGCTCCACAAGCAGAGGACAACAATCCCGTCCGCACGTGAGAGACAGCTGTTGCTCACGGTGGTGCGCGGCGAGGTACAGCCGTCGAAACGGCACCCACGACGACGACCAGCCACAATTTTGCAGACGTGCGGTGACACAGAAAAAAAACCAGTGCAGCCCAGGATTTCTGTTCAGCGTTTTCTCGGGCAGTGTGAACACGAGGCCAAACAAACGGCGTGCACGGCGCACAGACGGGCCAGCTGATTGCACGCTGTGCCGCCGCGACCAAAGACGCCGCCTCGACTGCCCGCGAAGAGCCCGCTGCTCGAATGTTGTTCGTAGAGCGGCGTGGCTTCGCCGTGCGCGAACGCGCAAGCTGTTCAAGCGGCCCGCTCTGCCTTCACGCGCTGCTCGCGCCACCTGTTGAACGACAACGCAAAGAGCCGGTAGAACAACAACAGAGGCGCTCCTAACGGCACTCCGACGAACCAACACTCTGAGCTGTTGGTTTCGCTTTCGTAACGCCCGGCGCGGCCAAGGCAACCAGGTTGTTACCGCGGTGCTGCCGCGTATTTTCGCGCTTTCTAACTTGCCATTATATATGTGCGTCCTTCAGGTCTCGAGGTAGGTTGCGCAAAACAGCGACGTGTGATTACATCTGTAACCATGCCCAATTAGCCTCGCTTGTCTTTTATATCAGAAAATGACAAGCGAAACTGATTGGGCACGCCCATGGCACCGCTCGTTTTTATTACGCGAATATTGGCTGCCGAAGGCCATGCCAAGAAACGTTCATTTAACACAGCAGCTTTCAGCTCTAGTCGAAATATTTGTTTAGCTGAAATACACGTAAAGAAAAAGAAATCTTGTTCGTACAAGCTAGCGGCCGAGATATTAGCCACTGATTCAACAACGCGGTATTAATGGGTCTTTAAAACAGTGAAATTGAAAAAGTAGGCGGCCTGCCAACCTCGTCCCTTTAACGCAAGCGCTAAGCCAGCTCTGCGCCGACAATACGACCGACTGCCGAACCATGTCTTACAAAGTACAAAAAGCCACCAATCGATGGCACTACCTGTAGTCTCAGCACGCATACAAGAACACCTGAGACCCGACTCGAGCACTCCTGCTTGGGATGTCTCATTGTGCGCTGGTTTAGAGGCATCCATATAGTTGTAGGTGCTCAAAACTTTTCCAGTATTCAGGCAGAACTTCCTTCCTTCATCCGTATGTTTGACATGGTTTCTTCTTTCGTCATGGGGTCGTTCGCCAATCTTTTATCTGTGTTTTAGCACTACACTCCAGTCCTATTAAATGTGCAGCAGTAAAGCCGGCTGACGGCGAGATCAAGGTAGAAGGTGGTTCCAGTCACTGTAAAGAAATGAAGCTAGAGAAGGGCATTACGTCGCGCAGTCAGCCTTGGAAGGCCAACTCGCCGTGAAGCCACTGATTCTGTTTTACCTCTACCTATATCAGCCCAACACATGACCTAGGAGATTGAGACTACTGATTTTTCGGAGGCGGTAGTCTTTAACCTATGCGCACTACTCTGCCTACAGCACGATGGGAGAATGACCTGTAAAGCGGGAGCACTAAGACATACCACGCGCTCCGATGTGTCGATCACGTGTACCGACACATTTTTGGTTTCATTCGTGCAACGCGATCTATCTCCTACCTTACCTCCCTCCATGGTCGTCAAGGAGCAGCACTATTGTCGCTGTTACCCACATCGACATCGTTGAAATCCAAGAGCGCGCGACTTTCGTGGGTGCACGGCGTCTTCTGGCGCTGAAGTGTAGATGCTTTTGGCATCGTATCATGAGATGACAACGCTATACCGCGCTCCATTCCTACTCTCGGTATCCTGCCCTTTACGACTCATGTACAAAAATGAAACAAGATCTTAAATGGAAGTGTTTTTGGGAACCGTTACAAGTAAAAAATAAGTTCACTTTCAAGGGATGTAGTTTCTTTAGCTTGACCCTAGCTAGCGTCTTAGACCTTTAAGGGAAATAGAGGCGGGCTAGCGACTGTCTCCGAAAAGGGACACCTCGCTCACTAGCATAAAGAGGAGAGAGGCGCTGAGCAGCTCTCAAGAATGCATTAAAGTGGTGGGGCAAATCCACTGGACATCAGTCAGTACTGTGAAAGTGTAACGTTCTCCAATGAGCCGTGAAACAGGCGAATTCGTAAAGGAAAAAAAAATCGTTAATTTTGTGTTCTCCTCGTAAATCACCAAATCTGAATAGAATAACTAAATAACGCAATGCTCTCGATTAATCGGCTTCCAATTGTTAATCGATGTCCAGCTTTAGTAGTAACGGATGCTTCGCTCAAGAGCATGTACAGTCCCACTCAACATGACTTGCAACACGCGAGCGCGTGGCCTCATGAGTTCAAAGATTGCGCATGGCCTCAACTTGTTTTCATTTCAGCAACTAAATGATATTTTTTTTTTATTTGGAATCATCCCCGAGTGCGAGAACAGCGTTTAGTTATGGAAATAAGGGCTAGTGGAAGCCATGCGCAGTCTTTGAACTCGTGAGGCCACACGCTCCCCCCGTGTTGCAAGTCATATTGAGCGCGACTGTACATGCCTTGACTGCCATAACCAGGTGGTACCACAGTGACTCACGTATATACGTTTGCAGACTCGCTCCTTCGTGTAACCACTGTTCGGGCCATCACAAGGTCCGCACCCGCCACCTACGCGGCGACCACCCTGGTTGGCCACCTGACTTAACGCGCTAGACGCACGGTCCTCCGCATTAACCGCTCCTGGATTTTATCCAGGAAACTGAACTGTTCCTTTTTATTTAGCTTATGCCGTAGGCGCGCACTGGCGCCATACACACACACGCGCGCGTCCCTCCAACATAACTCTACCAACCAAAGCAACGCGGTAAACCTGATACTCCAGCCTACACGCTCGCTGCGACACTTCATCAATGCAAGCTCACTGAAGTTATCGCAAACGACAAAACAACACACACCCTCACCGGTCCTGCAAAGAGTGCAGTGCTAGACCAGAAAGCGCGTTGACGCCTGTACGCCGCTCAGATGTTCGGCCGATACTCCTGAGTGAAGATACTTCAGGGCCACGCTAACAACCAAGATGAACTCGCTGTTCAAAAGAAGTAGAGACTGCTATATTCTATACCAATATCCGCCCGCGTCCAAGCGCCGCGTGCCATTTAGGAACCTCACGATCGCGCCCCTGCACGAGCTGTGTAAGCAAACAAGTCCCGCCGAACGGCGCCGAACCAATGCATGCACGCGCTTCTACTTCGGAACGCGCTTCGAACCGAAGACACAACCGCGCTATATGCGGAAGCGGCCGCTCTCTTGGGCGGAAAAATAACTCCGCCCCAAACTGTTGCTCTTTCTTTTTCTTTCCTTGCACGGATATGTGTGGCACGCAGCGCAAATCTGTCGATTGAAATAGCGTTGAGGGGCGGCAAGGATAAACAGCCATCAATAAAGACATGCAGGCGAACTCCCCGCCCAGCGCGAGTACGCGCGCGCGAACACACACACGCACACACACACACACACACACACACACACACACACACACACACACACACACACACACACACACACACACACACACACACACACACACACACACACACACACACACACACACACACACACACACACTGTATATGTATGCGTTGTCGCAGAATTCTTGGAATCCGTGCCGCTAGAGCACGAGGTCACTGGTTGCGACAAGGTTTGCTTTTTCACATCACCGTCTTTCAAACAACATAATATACTAAGGTTTCGTGTATGGCATTCAAAGCTTAAAGGGGCCCTGCAACACTTTTTCAGCATGGTCAGAAAACGCTGCCGATCGGTAGCCGAGGCTCCCGAGAACGTGTGAGACAAACATTATAGCGCAGTAAACGGCCTGGAATTTACAATTCTCAAAGTGAGCCAGAAATCGCTCGCTCTTCTCTCGACAAATGATGTCATAAACCCAAATGACCGCGCCATAAACCCAATGTCCACAGCCATTGGCTGATTCGAGCGTCGTGAGCTGCATAATTACGAAGGCTTGACAGGCTTGCGAACCTCAGAGCGTAAAGCCCGAATTTTCAGGTCGCTTTTTTTTCCCCTTCAAACAAGTGTAGTAGTTACTGAATGTGCAGTGAGCTCTATCAGGTTTAGAGTCATCTTCAACTCTCAAGTGAGTGAGTGACGATTCTTCCTTCCGGTCGGCCGCCGTGTCCTTCAAAATCCTGGCCCCTTCCTCCATTGGCCGTGGCCGATTGAAAGAAGGCAAGGAGGCCAGGAGTTATGCGCTGAGCTTGCACCGGCCTCGTCTTCGCTCCCGTTTTCTCCTCCGAAGAGTGCTGGTCCCCAAAGAGACTACAAGGACGAAGATCCCGTAAAGATAAAGGCAAGAAGAGCCACGCAACGGCTACTTTGTTGCGGGAGGGTCGAAGGAACGCTTTGGAGAATGCTTCCGGGGCTGTACACGTGAGGACACCACTTCCGAGGATTGAGACGTGCGAAGTTCGTTGTCTCTACCTCCTCCTTTTCTGTGGATGCCCGCCCGATCACGACAACATGGGCGCAGCAATCATTGCTAGAAAAAAAAAAAAAAAATCTGGGCGCACGTATCATTTTCTAATATGTTTTTACGTGCGCTGTAATGTATATATATTTGCAGAACTTGTTTACAGAACCGTGTCTGCCTCACGTATCATCATTCTCTTCTGAGCCAATTGCTATTTTACTTGTGCCCTGAACTTTGCAAATGTTAAAGATATTTTACCGTACGCAGTGATTTTCAGTCCTGTTTTTTCTGTGCAGTGTTTAGTTTTCCTCGCCCTGCCAGTTCTCGGCACCAGTAAAGGTACCAACACACACACACACACACACACACACACACACACACACACACACACACACACACACACACACACACACACACACACACACATATATATATATATATATATATATATATATATATATATATATATATATATATATATATATATATATATATATATATATATATATATATATATATATATATGACATGTAAACTTACGCAGCGTACACGTCTTCTCGTTAGCTGCCACTTTTGCCGGCCGATAGAATTTATGAAACGGGTGAAAGAAACGTGACTGTTGGGACACACTTTTCCCCGAATCCCGCCGAGATGCAGCGTTGAGAGTCCGGAAGCACGCAGCCAGATGTCGTTCGCTGAGCAAGCACATATATGCAAGGCAAGACGCATGCCACCCCTACGTGTTGTTTGATGGTCATAGAGGGGAAGAAAAAGAAAGGGGGGGGGGGTTATGCCGGCCTCGTTGAAGTACGGCACGGCTCAGCTACCTCAGCGTTGTTTGGCGCGAGAAGGCTCCTCGAGACGTGCTGCATCGGTTTGTGGTGTAGTTTGTGGGCATGGCGTCTTCGCGAGAGGGAGCTCTGTTCGGATTACCAGTGTCCGGTTGCTAGTGCTTCACGGTCGAGGTCTCGAGGAGATGGCAGTGTACGCGCGGACAGGAATGAGTACAGGGGAAAAATAGATAACAAAGCTATACTCGCGTAACATCTAAAGCAGCACGTGCTCTTTCTTTTCTTATTCGCCGTGTGCAGCCTCACTCTGCTATAACGGGCCCGATCGACTGTTCTTCACGTAGAAAATATTTAGGGAATGAAAATTCGTGTTTTCACTGCGGCAGCGTGTTTCAGTGAAGTGCAGTGATTGGTGCTTATAGGAAATAAAAGACACGCCAAGTGTGCCTCCATCTATGCTTTCAGGTAAGGTGCACATATGTGCGCATTCATCCCCATGATGACCAGACACATTATTAGAGACATTATCAACTGCCTCTCAGACATTTTCTTTTACGTTATGAGGGTTGTGTTTGATGTTTGTGTTTGTGCTTTTCAACATATTTGTGTTCGTGTGTTTATTTCCCATGTACTACGGTTTGTATGTTTATTTGTTGAGTTGTACCTGTCCATTCAAGAGCTAAGGAGTAGCCGGCGCCTTATTTGTGCGCCAACATCTCCTTTTACATCACATCAATAAAAAATACACTTGACCACCACCACCACCCCCACCACCACTACTACTAGAGGTGCGCACGGGCTCCGGGTAGCCCGAAAGCCCGAGCCCGACCCGGCCCGCGGGCCGGGCTCGGGCGGGCCGACGTACTTTCACCTCGGGCCCGGGCCGGGCTCGGGCTACTTGGAGTTTTATCGGGCCGGGCTCGGGCCCGGCGCAAAGCCCGACTCAAGCCCGAAATATAGAGAAGGAGCAGGAATTGTTTTCCAGCACGCATACAGCGCCTTTTCCGCGACCGCCCTTTACCGCTTTTCCTTTCCATTCGCTACTTTAAACAAAAGGGGAGTAGGTAAAGCACTGCCTCTGTTGCACTCCGACAAACAGAGGAGTAACACCACCTGAGCTAGTGACGGCGCCACGCGACTGTTCGCGTTAGATTTAAGGCCAAATCCCATATGAGTGAAAATGCACGCGACAGCGACCAGCGACCCGACGTAGATCGCCTTCGTGCAAGCTGATGCTTACATGGGCATACCCCATACACGTGACGGCTTTGGCGAGTGAACTCTATTGTTGCTGGCATGAGGCCGTCTACTTGTATAGCAAAGGTGCCGCGAACAGTCTCTATTAGAGACTGTTCGTCGTGTGTCGTTTGATCATATTTGATATGCTCAATAAAATGCCAAATTACCGGAAAACGAAGTTTTGTTTTCGCAGCGAACCTTCAAAAAGCCGGGCCGGGCCGGGCCGGGCCGGGCCGGGCCCGGGATTGTGTTTTCGTACGTCGGGCCGGGCCGGGCGGGCTCGCAGCCCTTTGCCGTCGGGCTCGGGCGGGCCTTCAACAAAATCAACGGGCCCGGGCCGGGCTCGGGCTCGGAAGTACGGCCCGCGTACAGCTCTAACTACTACTACTACTACTACTACTACTACTACTACTACTACTACTACTACTACTACTATTAAAAAATAATACGTAAACAGGCAGATTACTTATGTAGATCAGTTTGCTCTTGCGCAATGGAAACAGCATGTGCGAGTTATTACCGCGGCGCGCTATATATGCAACATATCGCATTTCCTCGCTTCAGCGCTACAACACATTAAAATGCTAACTCTTCTTTTTTTTTGGCCCCTACACCGGTCCGAGTTCAAAGACGAAGAGAGTGGTTTCTTTCTCGCCTTCACTATACCTTCCTACGGGCGCTATCCTGTCCTCGCCACTTATTCCTTCATAAAACACGCAGCCAAATGTCAGCACTAAGCGTTGAGCATATCGGAATTTCGTGCTTTTCGGCTACACGCTGTTATCTCCGTTTGCGCGTTAGAAAACGAACAAAACGAAGTAATAATAATAATAATAATAATAATAATAATAATAATAATAATAATAATAATAATAATAATAATAATAATAATAACAATAATAATAATAATAATAATAATAATAATAATAATAATAACTGTTGGGGTTTTACGTCCCAAAACCATGATATGATTATGGGGGACACCGTAGTGGAGGGCTCCGAAAATTTTGAACATCGTGTTCTTTAACGTGCACCTAAATCTCAGTTACACGGGCCTCAAGCATGTCGCCTCCATCGAAATATGTGGCCGCCATACAAAACGAAGTGAGATGAGTTGATCGCGCACGACAGTGAAGTCAGACAAGGCAGAACGGGCAGGCGACTGCATGGCAAAGCAGGGTGGGAGACAATTCACAACTGATATCCCTCGTATATGGACCAATTGAGAGCTTATTTCCTCATGACGTCACGTGAACAGACTGCTGGCGTCACGAATTGTGCCGAAAGGCCGGGGAATGCCAGGAGGCAATAACGCGCGCGTTCTTTGTATATTCAGAGGCTGTGTGGGGGCCCTTGAAGCCTTCAAAGATAAAACGGAAAAAAAAAATTAATACAAGAGTGCCCAGGAAGCTAGCGTTCTGGCGTTCTTCAAGTACTCAGGCAATACTTTTCCCTTCACGGGTAGGCGGATCTATATAGAAGAGATGTATACGTTGATAGCTAGTTCGCATCGGAAGACAACAAACGGTGTGCCGAACGAGCTCAGGTTCTAGCGTGGGAAACCGGATAGCATCATAACCCCACGGCGCAACGAGTAGAGAGCTGTGGGAGCAAGCGACACACTCAAAGTTGGGAACGTGACATGCGCTATATACCAGAGCTCGATTCGTTCCTGGATGCCCGCGGCCTGATCGTAACCGCAACTAAATGATAAAGACCTACCGCGGCGGCCACTGCTATGGCGTTCTGCTGATAAGCCAGACGAGGGTTCGATTCCCGGACGTGCCGGCCGCGTGTCCATACGGGTGATATGTAAAAAAACGCTCGTGTGCTTCCACTCACGTGCATGTTAAAGAAGCACGGGCGGTGAAGCTTAATCAGAAGGCCTCCACATACGGCGTGCGTCCTAACCATCTGTACAGTTTCGGGACGAATATATTTTTCGATTAAGTACGACGACTTTCAAAATATTGCGCCTAAACCAACTGTTTTGCCTTCATTTGGTTGTCAGAACCCCATCCCTCGAACTTGGCTTATATTTTATGCACACACACACACACACACACACACACACACACACACACACACACACACACACACACACACACACACACACACACACACACACACACACACACACACACACACACACACACACACACACACACACACACCTTCCGCTATCTTATGCGACAATGAAACCACATTTGTCCGCCGTTAAGTTACAAGTCACATTGTTTGCGAGCACCTACGTTAAAAGACCGGAGCTGTGTAGCGTCTCATGCGTGTTTGTGACGTGTAATTAACTCTAAAGTTATCGAGTGAATGCAATTGGTGCGCAACTACACCATATCAGCCAAGCGTCAAGCGCTATCTGGGCGGTGAGAAAAGTTTTTTCTCACCACTCGTGATACATTTCCTGAAAACAACACTATATACTATACTATCAGGTATCGCTCATTCCACGTCTTCGAGCATCTGGGAAACCAGGTATACATAAGAAGCGGCTCGCGTTTCACCAATCGCCTGCCGCATTTTGCGGTGATGTCACGCGATGCTACTCGCGAGTATTTCCTTGCGCTTCAGCAACACCACCTACGCGCATGACGCAAGGTACGACCTATGGACTGTCACGAGGAAAAGCATCGCCTGGGAGCAGCAAACACAAGGAAAAGAAACGAAACTGGATGCTATACGGAAAGAATGCTGGCTCGACAAAAACGAATACCTGTGAACATATCTTGAGAAAGTTTTAGCGTGCACGAAAATACAACGTGTAGGGAAGCCGAGGCTGCCGCGTAGACGCAAGGATAGCGTAAGCCAGGATATATACCAAGCTGTGCGTAAAGCGGAGTTGCGCGTCAGTTTAATTCTAGATATATGCCGTAAATGGCTGCAGGTCCAGCCTCTCCATTCATGTTCAATCCGCCATTCAAGGTATATTCTTTATGTATCATTTATTTAGCTATCCTAACTGGCTGACAGGTTTTGCTCGAATGAATATATTCAGCAGGAAAAATCAGCAAAAACCAAAGAAGCCTTCCATGACCCCCCAAAAGACCACACACGAATGCCCCCGCCCTCTGCGCGGAAAGTATAGATAACGATAGCAGTTCGTTAGATAAGAAAGGCGATAAAGCACACCACACGGTCTCTTCGTGTGCGATGTAAGCTGCTCAGGCTTTCGACAGAAAGACAAATGCGCAGCACACACGACCGCATTTGCGACGCAACGTTTTCGTTAACGAGTATATAGCTCCGGAGATGGGAGGCGATCCAAGACAGATGCAATGGACAGCCAGCCGTTGTAAACCGTCGGAAAGATAACCGGACTTCCTCAAGTCAGTAAAGTCACTATCGGAGCTTCCTATAGCAGCAACGACACACACACACACACACACACACACACACACACACACACACACACACACACACACACACACACACACACACACACACACACACACACACACACACACACACACACACACACACACACACACACGTGCTAACGAAGAGAAGGGCGGAGATGTGGGCCATGACACTCGAAGCAACTATCGCGGAACCGTACGCCGCCGGGGCTCTCCGACATACGGGGTCGCGACCCACGCAAGCAAACATCGAAGGCCGCGCAGAGCAAAACATCGACCAAGAGCACGCCCCGCGCGCGCTTGCCTTCGCGCTAATCGGGCGACCTATAGCGCAGCGGCGTCGCATACCGCGAAGGTCTGTTGCTCCGCATAATATGCTCCGGCATGCGATCTCGCGGGGAACCAACGGCTGCGAGCACGCGCCGAGTTGTATACGATCCCCATCTTTTGCAGCTTTTGTTGTCCCACACATACCCGCGGGTTACGGGTTTCACTGGTATACTACAACAAGCCGCTTCGCCGGTAACACAATACACAATGCCACGTTGTCACGCGCTGACTTACACGGTAATTACTTTCTGACTCGTGAATTTCATTTGCCAAAAGCCGATTTGCGCTGAAATGAAAGCAGCACGTGTACTCAGCGGGGTGCTACACCCATCACTCATCAGCTGTTTCGGCATATAATGTGGTGTAGAGGCCATCAAAGGAGGTTGTCAATACCGCTTTGAACCATACCGTATTTTTCTGTGTTGTATTTCTTGCTCATGTCGCTGAAGTTTCGTCATTTTTCGCACCTGTTCCAGCGCAGGCATGGAAGCGGTTGACACGCGGATGTGCGTGAACTTCGTTGCAAGTTTATCTCGCTTTTTTATAGTGTGAGCGGTGCAACTCCTATATCTAAGTGATCCTGTCGCACTGTCCATAGCTCGAAGCTGGCATAGCACCACGCGCGTGTGCAATACACGACACAGACGCACAGATGCACGCACACGCAGTGATAGTAATTGGCAAAACAATCCAAACGCTTTGATGGCTCTCCCCAGCAAACCGCGCGCGCTGCCTTCGTGGACGCTTGATGAGAGGGCAGGAGGTATGCAGGCGAAGCAGAAGCGGATATAATCGCCTGTGTTAGGCGACGCGGCCTCCTGTGCCCGTTATCGCTAGGTGTTATCGGTTTTGACAAGGACAGATATGAAGTAGAAGGTGGGGGGGGGGGGTGGCATAGAGAACGTGCCCCCCTCCGCAAGGACGTGCCCAACTTTTACATTAAAGAAGCTATAATTCGCCAAAAAGCTGCGAAATGCCTTTTTCGCCGAGGATGATGTAGTGAAACTGCCCGACAGCTACTTTCGCAAGGGAAGCATGACTTCGATAAATGATTTCGTTGTTTGCATGCCGGTATCTGTCGTCATGGTTGCCACGGCAGGTCGAATAACACCCGAGAAGCGAACTTCGTTTCGAAGCACAGCCGTCAGCTGGGAGTTTGGTTCGTGCGCCATACCTTGTCTGATAAGTTTCCCCACTCCGGGATGAATACCTCGACGCCTTGACTGTTGAAGGAGTCATGAAGCACCCCGTGAGCGTGTTGAAAAAACACATCCTGCGGAAAGCTGACACGGCTATGAACTGCTCTGCCAAATATTACAGTCGTGCGCGCCGCGTAAAGGCCACAAGCGGAGCGCGAAGTTGCCGTTTCCTCAGGCGCCCTCTTTTCAAACAGAGGCCGGTTCTCACTCTCGTCGGTGGGCGGGGCGTCTGCACGTTGACGTCGCGGATCTGCCAGTTTGCGTCGCAAGAGACATAGTATGCTTATTGGCCGATAGCCGACGTAAATCGAGAGCGGCGTTCGGATCAGATGCGCTTCTTGCCGCGGGGTGCCGCCACTTGCCGGCGCCGCACTCCTCAGTACACGGTAGCCGCACTCGCGCAAGCGAATCACAGCGGGAGAGCGATCGCGTTTCATGACGCGCGCTGGCGTAACTTCTTTCCCCCATGCCATCCCTCCCTGTCTAGCTTCCAGTGCGCTCGTCGGCACGAGAAAAGAGAGAAAGCGCTGGGAGCGTGCGCCAAACCCCCGTAACTCCGCTGATTCTTGACGGATTCGAGAAATTTTTGCGGGAATCGATTCGGGAGGCAGTAAACTCCGAGACTGAGGTCATTAGATCATTACTTGGAAAAGTGGTTCATGACCCCTTTGAGTGCTGGCGTACAAAAGAGCTACAGCCGTGACAAGACGAGCTCAATATTGCCCTTCCTTCTGAAGATCCGACGTCAAAGAATATACAATATTAAATCAGCCTTTCCATAAATCATTTCCAGCAGTTTTTGTCGAGATTTGTTCGTCTCCTTCATTCCGCGGTCCGCTGGCGCGATGCCCGCCCAGTTAGCGGCAAAGAAGGGGGTAAGAAAACGTGGAGGACGCTTGAGCTTCGCTTTCAAGAGTAGAACGTGACAGCATAATCGGACCGTGTTCGTATCGCCTTCCCAATCGCTAGCCTGGCTCGGCTTCTCGGTCGACACCTAAACCGTGCCGCAAGGAAAGCCAAAGTGCGGCCGCGCGCCGGCTGCTATATCCGTGCATGCGGCGCGACAGAACACGGACAACACGCCCGTGGGCCCTTGCGCCATCTCGCGGGTTTTCTCTCAAGCTGCTGAAGAACCTTTGAGATGTGTGTACCACCAACGCTAAATGGTGTATATAAATAGCTCGCCGTTAGTATGCTAGACGATGTATCCGTGGTGGCCGAGAAGCTAACGCATCGTGCCACGGAGCGAGGGGCCCAGGTTCGAATCCCCAATCCCATTCGAACCGAATATTTCTTATTACTTCTTTATTTGCATCTACCTCGAATTTTCGCTCATGGACAACGCTGATTTTTCGTTCACAACCGCCGACGCCGCCGACGCCGGAATTTCTTCGAAACGAGCTCTTTAACTCTCCGGCACGGTGGTCACCCACGGTAACCACCTTTTCTTCATTTTTTTTTTCTCTTGAAGCACACGAGCCCCTCACGTCAGATTTTATATGGCACGTTTCCAAAGCTATCAACATAGTGACAGAGATGATGCCCCTTCGTTTGGGCTTCATTGTTGCGGGTTACGTCCGCTTTCATCTGGCTGCCGCCGTCTTCAAGGCGCTGTTACAAAGCAAATGCGAGGGTCCTGGGCCAGCTGTCTCCAAACGAGTTTTCCTGCTTCTTGGACTCCCCCCCCCCCCCCCCCCCCCCAGTTCGGAGAACGGATTAGACACCTACACCTGCTGTCTTTCCCTGAACTGAGCGCTTCGGTGGGGAGCTGGCTGCTACACGCGGGACCCCTCCGTGGGTCGCGTATTTGCATCGAGTGTGCTTTTGGCTAAGGCTGGTGCCTTTGTTCGTAAAAGGATTACCAGTTCCCCGAGGTGGCATTGTCTCCCCCCCCCCTTCCGAACTGGTCGGACGTGAAGAGTGAGAGGACAGTGGTCTCGGGAGTGCCATCCTGGGGGCGGTGACCTATGTGCCGAAGAGACGGACCCTCCAAAGGCATGCACGTTTGTGATTGGACATTTGCCGCATAAGGAGCTATAGTTATGCAGCTCCAAAGGCATGCACGTTTGTGATTGGACATTTGCCGCATAAGGAGCTATAGTTGTGCAGCTCCAAATAATGCACGTTTGTGATTGGACGTTTGCCGCATAAGGAGTTTCCCTGTCTTTGTATTGAAGCGTATTTAAGGAGCAGCAGAGCGTCTGCTCGGGACGGATCGATCGGACTAGATGTCGTTCTGACGATCTTGTCCTCTGGGATGTTGTAAATAAACCTCTGTTAAGTTTTCCTCAACGTCGGTCTCTCTGCCTCGGCTTCCTGCATGTTCCGGACGTCCCTGGGCCTGCGGTACGACTGTCGCCGCTCAGCTCCACGCTACCCCACGAGTCCGCGTCGGCCAACGTCGCCGCTCGTAACAACTGGTTGCAGCGGTGGGATGGATCCAAATACCCACTCGTAACAACTGGATGGCAGCGACGGGATTCTGCTCACGACAAGTCGCAACAAGCTCGTGCCAGCATCGGGATCGTCTCCGCCGAGATCATGGCTGCAGGGTGTGGTGAGTGCTTGACTTTTCTTCACTGAGATTTTACCAGGCTTTGTCTCGAAAGGTGGTAATTTTGGGTAACTACTCTACGTTGACCTGTGCATGGGAACGTAGCGTCTTAGTAGTAGTGAAGTTAGCAGCACTTGCAGCAACCATGAATCTGAAGGCACTGAAAAAACCGCTTTTGCTAGAGTTAGCCAAAAGTTTGGGTTTGGATGTTCGAGAACAAATGAGAAAGCCAGAGATTATCGAGGCTATTGAGAACCTTGAGGCAGACGACGACAAGCTCTCAGAGTGTCTAGAGCTGATTGAGGAAGAAAAAAAAGAAAAGCTAAGGCGCGAAGAAGAAGAAAGAAATCAGAGGCGCGAAGCGGAAGAAAGAAATGAGAGGCTGAAGCGCGAAAAGCGAGAGGCAGAGAAACGCGAAAGGCGCGAAGAGAGGCAGGCTCGGGAGCGAGAACATGCTCTCAAAATGAAAACACTTGATCGTGAAATTCAGGCAATTAAATGGCAACTGGCACAACGGCAACTCAGGATTTTCGAGATAGACGAGGACATTGTGTCTTTTCTCGTTAAGTTTAAAAAGGTTTGCGAAGATGTTGGTGTTAGCCGAGACCTTTGGTTGGAGAGGCTTCTCACGTTGCTGCCGCGCGAAATTGCATGCGTTTTGGAGCGCTTATCCACGGAGGAAGCGCAAGACTTTGATAAGGCCAAAGATGCCTTGTTGCGCCACTTAGGTATTTCAGGTCCTGCTGACTGCGAAAGCCGAGGCAACAAAGACAGCGCTGAAGCGCTGGAGGATGACGCGCGCCGTAAAGCACTTGAAGCTGAGACCCGTCGCGAGGCGCTAGAGGCCGAGGCCCGTCGTGAGACGCTTGAGGACGCCAGGGCGATAGAGGAGGAAGCGCGTCACAGAGCGCGAGAGCAAGAAGCACTTCGCGTGGCGCGAGAGACTGAGGTGCTACGCAAAGCGCATGAGAAAGAAGCGCGTAGCAATGCGCTAGAAATTGAGGCCCGTCTCAAAGCACGTGAGGACGAGGCGTTTCGCAAGACGAAAGAGGAAGAAGCACTTCGCGTGGCGCAAGAGGCCGAGGCGCTCCGCAGGGCGCGTGAGGATGAATCGCGTCGAAAAGCGCTGGATGAGGAAGCGCGAGAACAAGAAGCGCTTCGTGTGGCGCGAGAGACAGAGGCGCTACGCAAGGCGAGTGAGATTGAAGAGTGTCAAAGGCGCGAAGAGCAGGAGGCAGACTTCGAAGGCCAGAGAAAAGGGGCTATCCACGAAAGCGATAGAACGCCCGAAGCTGAAGAGACATCTCAGGGCGAGCTGGCTGACTTAGAGAGTGTCGGGACTACCGTTAGGTCAGACTCAGAGATACCTAGTAACGGCCCAGAGGACAAGTCAGTTCAGCCGCCTAAAGTGTTGGCAGCGAATGTCGAAGGCAGCGCACTTGAGAGTACTAGTGCCGAGACTATGAGCGCTGCGAGCCGTTCGGTGAGGAAAAGGCGCCGACGCAAACGAAAGGCGAACGCAAAAGAGACCAGGGGCGGTAAGCGTGCTAAAGCGCTAGCCAAATGCGACGGCCGCATTCTTCAAGACGCCAAGATAAAGGCTAGGCCTGAAATCCCAAAACGGCGTGCCAGGACAAGTTCCAAGTTGAGAGTCCCGCGGAAATCTAGATCGGACGTGAGGCGCGTCGCGAAGAAAAGAATTTCAGTGAAATTCCGATGCCGAAATCTTCGCCTGGTCTTATCCTTTTCACGGCCTAGTCGAGGCAGGAGCGCAGCGAGATGTCGCGTACGCCGGAATCGTGACAAAGGCTGTCCCCCACCGTGGCAAAAGGCTGACGGCTTAACCCGGAGGGGCACAATGGGAAAGCGATGCCCTTTGTCAGAATCGAGAGGCCGCGGGTCAAAGGTCGCCGCTACTGAGCGCGTCGGACAGGTTCGTTCTTTGTTCATTTGTCGAGACCGGACCCCTCGAAATCTGTGGCATGCGCGTCTCCCCAGAGTTCGTCTAAAAGGGTGCGTTTGGAGACACCCTGGGATAACCGCTAGTGTGTTAATGTGTACTAACGAATTGAGGAGTGAAATTTTGTAATTTGTCACTTTCCTCCTCATTGTAGCGGACATTGAGACGTTTGTTTGGTTATTTGTTTTTTTTATATTTAGAGCCATGACCGTCAGCGCTAGTGTAAAGAGCTCTGAATTGTTTTGAAGGAGATGTAGGCTGAGTTGAAAGCCTCCGTTTTAGATACTTTGTTTGTCTTTTTTTTTATAGCTAGAAACATAACCGTTAGCGCTCGTGTAGAGAGCTGTGAATTGTTTTAACGGAGATGTAGGCTGAGTGTTGAAAGCCTCCGTATTAAATAGCTTTGTTTCGACAGCTGGAAACAGCTTTTAGCGCTCGAGTAGAGGAGAGCTGTTCGTAATAGTTACAGAGACGAAGGAAAAATGATAAAAGCCTCTGTTTAACGTACTACTGATTTGTTTTTCGTTACTTGTTAGTATGCGCGTCAGTGTAATTTTAGTTTCTCCTTGTTTTGTGTTAAACGCGTGAGTTTGATTTTCAGTTTATTTCGTTTTGTGTTAAGCGCGTGAGTTTGATTTTCAGTTTTATTTCGTATTTAGTTTGCAGCGTTTTGTTTTCTTAATGTAGTACTCATTTGCCAAGTGCAATGAGTAAAAAGGTTTTAGCCGAAGGCTAGGGTTGTGTGCGATTCAGGGAACTTGATGGCATCGGGTACTCTGGCTTGTGTATTTAGGTTCAATTTTTTTATGTGACAGGTTTACAATTGCCTTTTTTTTGTTGTTGTGGTCGTGCTCCATCACGACATGTGTTTGTGGATTTGAGCAGCCTATTTCAGGTTTGGTTGTTGGAATTGCTGCTGCTATTGTAATTGAGAACAGGTCATTTTGTTTGGAGTAAAAGCCTGGTGGGTCTCAGGGAGAGAGTACGGGCGCTTGCCTGCTTGGCGGTTGTGGTTCTCGCGTGGTTGACACAGGTGCTGTCTTTCGAGAAGGAATGTTGGCCAGCAGAGCGAGAAGCTTTTCTCCGAACTTGGACGACGCTACCAGATGTTCGAGATCACCGGAGGTGGCGGAGGAATGTAGCAGAGCAGCATCGCGGTGGGTACGGCTTCAGCACATTAGCATTGTCTTCATCGACCTCTCCCCACAAAGGTGATTGACCTTTGTACGTCGAGGTCTCGGCCTGCCGCCGGGGAAGCTGTTACAAAGCAAATGCGAGGGTCCTGGGCCAGCTGTCTCCAAACGAGTTTTCCTGCTTCTTGGACTCCCCCCCCCCCCCCCCCCAGTTCGGAGAACGGATTAGACACCTACACCTGCTGTCTTTCCCTGAACTGAGCGCTTCGGTGGGGAGCTGGCTGCTACACGCGGGACCCCTCCGTGGGTCGCGTATTTGCATCGAGTGTGCTTTTGGCTAAGGCTGGTGCCTTTGTTCGTAAAAGGATTACCAGTTCCCCGAGGTGGCATTGTCTCCCCCCCCCTTCCGAACTGGTCGGACGTGAAGAGTGAGAGGACAGTGGTCTCGGGAGTGCCATCCTGGGGGCGGTGACCTATGTGCCGAAGAGACGGACCCTCCAAAGGCATGCACGTTTGTGATTGGACATTTGCCGCATAAGGAGCTATAGTTATGCAGCTCCAAAGGCATGCACGTTTGTGATTGGACATTTGCCGCATAAGGAGCTATAGTTGTGCAGCTCCAAAGCATGCACGTTTGTGATTGGACGTTTGCCGCATAAGGAGTTTCCCTGTCTTTGTATTGAAGCGTATTTAAGGAGCAGCAGAGCGTCTGCTCGGGACGGATCGATCGGACTAGATGTCGTTCTGACGATCTTGTCCTCTGGGATGTTGTAAATAAACCTCTGTTAAGTTTTCCTCAACGTCGGTCTCTCTGCCTCGGCTTCCTGCTGTTCCGGACGTCCCTGGGCCTGCGGTACGACTGTCGCCGCTCAGCTCCACGCTACCCCACGAGTCCGCGTCGGCCAACGTCGCCGCTCGTAACAACTGGTTGCAGCGGTGGGATGGATCCAAATACCCACTCGTAACAGCGCGCTAAACGATGGAGCTAGGGATAAGAGTCAATGGAGAGTATCTCAGTAACCTACGATTCGCTGATGACATTGCATTGATGAGTAACGCGGGAGACGAATTGCAGCTCATGATTACTGAACTGGATACGGAAAGTAGAAGAGTAGGTCTGAAAATTAATATGCATAAAACTAAAGTAATGTGGAACAATCTTGGTAGAGAACAGCGCTTTGCGATAGGTGGCGAGACACTGGAAGTTGTAAAGGAGTACGTCTACTTAGGACAGGTAGTAACCGCGGAGCCGAACCATGAGAGTGAAATAACTAGAAGAATAAGAATGGGTTGGGGCTCATTCGGCAAGCATTATCAAATCATGAATGGTAATCTACCACTATCCCTCAAGAGGAAGGTATATAACAGCTGCATCTTACCGGTACTTACCTACGGAGCAGAAACCTGGAGACTTACAAAGAGGGTTCAACTTAAATTGAGGACGACGCAGCGAGCGATGGAAAGGAAAATGATAGGTGTAACCTTAAGAGACAGGAAGAGAGCAGAGTGGGTCAGGGAACAAACGGGGGTTAATGACATCATAGTTGAAATCAAGAAGAAGAAATGGATATGGGCCGGGCACGTAGCACGTCGGCAGGATAACCGGTGGTCATTAAGGGTAACTGACTGGATTCCAAGAGATGGCAAACGCGTGAGGGGGAGAAGGGGGAGACAGAAAATTAGGTGGGTAGATGAGATTAAGAAGTTTGCAGGTATTACGTGGCAGCAGAAAGCACAGGACCGGGTTGATTGGCGGAACATGGGAGAGGCCTTTGCCCTGCAGTGGGCGTAGACAGGCTGATGATGATGATGATGATGAAACGATGGACCCGAGATATTTTTGCAGAAACGAACGTATGTCCAGTTCTTATTAGGTTGATAGCTTAGGACAACGCGTTGTCTAAGTAGCTAATACCAAGGAATCCAGAAATTAAGAGCTGTACTCAGTCAGCACAGGGCACTGTGTCGCTGAAGTTGGTGGTCACAGTGACCCCCGTGCATGAAGGGTCTCAGAAGGCTGGTAATATATTATTTTTTATTGGTGCTTGGAGGAGAAGTTTTGCGAAATACTTTAGTAAGCCTTCAAGATTGAGATAGATGTGTGGTTTATACAATGTCCTCGTGATCCTGCAGGGAAAAAAGCACTGTTTTGCAGCCAGCCCTCCACTGAAACTGACTGGTAGACCCTTAATGCATGGTGGTCACCTCAGGCGACCACCTCATATCTTTTGAACTAAAGGTGCCAATTGTTTTTTTTTTTTTTGCTTGGGAGAAAATCATGTTCTCAAAAAGAATTCACCGTTTTTTGCATGAAACTCTGTTTCCTGCCAAAAATGCAGTTCTGTGCATGAAAGAGTTACGCTATCTCGTTAATAAAGTCGGCACATTTTCCGCCCACGTCTGCACTCTTCAACCACTCTCTAGAACCGAGAACCAACAGCCGCTTCCAGGTCGACCTGGCTGCAAGCGAAGACAAAAGAGCGCCGACAGTGCACCGCGGAGCCTGTAGTAATGTGTGAAATCGAGCTGCTTCCACTTTGGGAAACACGGAGACATCCATAAACAGCGCAGCCTGTCTAAAACCCGAATATGCTGAAGAAGCTTTCGTCCAAACTTCTTCCAAGAAAGGTGCTCTCACAAATAATCACGGCAGTATAGTGGAAAATAAATCTTGGCCTTGAGGTTTTATCGTTATTAGACACGTAAACACGACGAAGGCTTGCGACTGGCCCCTCTAAGGGAAATCACATCCACCCGATTGATGACGATAGAGAAACAGGAGAGGTCCCCTAGGAAAATAACGAAAAGTCAAGACGTCACAACGCGGATATTTGCACCAGGCTAAATATGCTTTATATATACGGCAAAGCTATTCAGTACGTAGTAGTAACTTCTGGGGTTTCACCTGTCAAAACCACGATACGATTATGAGGGGAGACTCCGAATGTTCTTGAATATCGCCCCCTCTAAATGTGGCTGCTGTGGCCAGGAATCGAACCCGCGCCCTGGAGCTCAGTATTACCCCTAGTTTCACAAAAAACTAACGTGAAAAAATGCCACAAGATCCTCTTCCAATTGTTTATACGTTGGAACGGCGTGGAGCGTAATATGCAGCAGACGCAAAGCGACCGAGCTATCTGAACCTGACGGCGGAAATCGTGAGACCGCCCTCGAAAGGTACTGCCAGGTACTGCTTCAATACATCTTGATTACCTACCTAACGACGAGAAGTCCATATTTCTGAGCTATTAGATTATGCCGAGGGATTTCAGAACCCACCCGAAAGGGGAAGAGGTAAAAGGTAGACACAAAGAAAAGGATAAGAGGAGAATTTGCAAGTCACGAACACGCAGTGAAGTAAGAACAGAGCATGTATATTGCTTCTTCGACACGGGAGCCCTCGCGTGGTCAACGTTCACAACCGTGAAGAAACGCTTCCGTCCGAAGGCGCGTCGCCGTAACGCACGCTCCTACGCGCCCAGTAAGCACGCTTGATATGTAGCCGAGCACGCGGGTCCTTGGCCGAGCTAAGGAAAAGCCGATCCAAGGCCTCGCTCACCGCCTCCAAGTCGCCGGCTGCCGTTATGCACGCGGCCGTCGCTGGAAGCCGCGCCGCAGATCGCGAAGCTCATTCGATCGGCTAGCCGCGAACGCTTCTCGTTAACCTTCTCCGGGCTTCGTCCTTTTGCCCCCGAAGGCGCATATGCGACGCGAAATGTCCTGTGCCAGCTGCGAGGGAAAACGACTCCGCGATTCTGTATGCCGACAGAAATCTCCGCTGTCGGCAGCTGCCTGCGTCCAAGCGCGCCTTCTGGAGTTGCGGCGTTCAGCCCGAACGGTATTCGAGCTAAATAAAGTAGCGGTTTACAATGTATTGCGAAGGGTTACGCTGCGGTGTGCTCACAGTATTACAGATGGCAGGCTTGAGAAGACGGCAGAGCGAAATAAAATATATACATTATACGGCTCGCTTGATAAGATCGCTTATCGATCTTAATAAAATACCCTTTTGCAGCTGCGAAATAAATTGAGGTAAAATGAGGACCCCTTAAGACGTATTGAGGCTACCTTGGCATCAGATTTCGTGTGAAAGTCAGAACGTTTATATAAGCCCCATTCAGTCCACATACTCGACGAAGAGAGGAAATTCACTGAATGTAATATATAGAGCTACTTAAGTATTAGTCTGCTCTGTTGACAATCTTTGCGGGCAGAGAAATGAGTGTGTGGACAGAATAACAGTAAGGCGGTTGGTTGAGCTTGTTGGGGATTGATACAGCGCGATAATCAACGCTCGGGCGAAAAGCACGCACACGGGACAGCGCCTGTGCTGTGTGTATGGCTTTCGTCCCAGTGTCGATTTTCGTTCTTGTTAACTGTCGATGTGGACACAAAACATGTGGAGAAAAGTAAGCTGTACAAGCGACGGACTTCTGTGCCGCCCTGACTGTATGAAAGTGACCCACAAAACTAGACGCACGCAGCAACGGCGTTATGAGTGGCAGTAAAGGCGGTGAGAAAATGAGAATGTCTTCGTACGAGAATAACGTACGTTAAAAGTTAGTAAAGCGTCATCTTGTACTTTAAGTAAGGAAATTAGTTCCAGAGAGAACGCAGGGTCAGATGGTAATAATATTGGACAGTCGTCAGCACCCCTGGCAGAAATTATGAACGGGGTTGGCAAAGAGGCACAACACTGTTTTCCTTCTCTTTTACTCCCAGTACGATGCATTCTGCTACCGTATATCGCCTCGTAAAGGTACTACAGCCGAGTACTCTATACATTCGAAACCTTGCGTTTATATAAGACTCGACCGCAGATGGCGCGTAGACTATAATGCACAGAAACACAATACCCATTCATTCTACTTTTGGTTGATACCGCGGTATAAATTCTTGTATTTTGCGCACTACAAAAAAAAAATTATCAGTTCAGCGTAACGCACAGACGAAAAGTAAGAAAAGAAAAAACAAACAGAAGCACAGTGCGCCGTACAGATACACTATCGCCATCATGTGTGGCACAGCAGCGACGATCGATTCCCAGACGCCAAGTTTCGGGGCTAAAGCACGCTGAGCAGAAAGTTGCGTATAGTGACGCCACAACGAAGTTGTGCGAAGGTATTCTTTCTTTCCCTTTGGCTCGATGCTGGCGTAGTTAGTATCTGCCAACGGTCAACCGGCTTAAAAAAAAAATAAACTTAGCAGCTATTACTACCAGCATATAGTACACTAATAAAAAGAAAAAGAAAGCATCCCATCCCCCACTTTTTTTCTCTCTCTCTTTGATACAAAGCAGAGTGCCTTCGGCGTTTCCTTTCGTTTCGTGGAAGGTTTACACCATCGGGCTGGAGAAAGAACTGAGATCACGCAGAAGGACACAAAACAGTACAGCATCCATCAAACCTACAGACACGTCCGCTCTGTACTCTCACAATACAGCGCACATGTCGGGGCCTTTTACGGAGTCCATCCCTTTGTGTCTCTCGGTGTGGCGCCAATAGCCTTGCGCCAGTGCCAGCATTGAATTTCGGCTTCCGCACGACGTTGTACGCGTGAGGTATCGGATACAGCGCCGTAAATAAGCGATCGAAACGTGATCAGTGCAGTAAGTGACCGGGCACTAAACAAGAAATAAAGGAACAATAATATATGGAGAAGGGGAGCTCGAGAAAGAAGGACTTGACAAACTACTGCCCTTTATTTGTGTTAAGTGCACGCGATAAAGCGCTTCGCGTTATTAACTGAAAAAAAAAAGGAAAAAAAGAAATGACAAAAAACGTTGCATTGCTAAAAAAAATCTCCCCATCTACACACCCACATACAGAGGTAGTGCTCATCGGGACTTGCGAGAAAAAATAATCAAATAAACGGAGCGAGAACCCAAGAGCAATTCTAGAAAAACGCTGTTTATGTTTTCCGTCATTTTCTGCCGCGCACCATTACGCTAAGTGATCGTCACAGAGTGGGATTCCGAAGAACGCTATCTCCATGACGACAGGAAGTCCTGCGGCGATCGAAGTATCATCATTATGTGAGAACCGCGCACTGCCTTTGTCACACGGGGTTCGCCTTGCTATCGGAAAAAGAAAGAAAATGAAAGAAAGGAGCAGAAGAAATATCCGGAGGCTGTCGCGACACGCACGTGACAACGGCCTAAACCTGAAACTCCATCGACGAGCAGCACGAAACGGAGCGTCCTCTCGGGCAAAGGAAAGACGTCAGTATCACTTTACCCGTCCAAAGCTGCTCGCAGGACGAAACCGAGACGACAATGAACGAGGAACAATGGAGAAACAAGAGAGGCCGCGGAAAAGAATGACGACTTGGGAGAGAGGGCAAAATGAAGTCCTCTTGCCGCTCTTATAGCGCGTGAGTCAGCTTCCGATGGCATGCCTGCTTCATATACAGGATGATAGTGGTCCTATTACAGCAACCGCATCCAAATACGCGGCCCCACTCGTACCTCAAGATTGCAGCCCCCTCAGCCCTCACTATAGCGTCCATCGGGCACCTGGTCCCTCTTACGCAGCTGCAGGCTCGCTCCAGCCGAGAAGAAAGTAATGGTATAATGTAGTCCCTAACCGAAAAAGCGGCACCTTCCTCCCGTAATGCGGATGGTTTTCCCAGAGAGGGAGCGACTTGTTCATAGACAACGAAGTAAAACTACATAATAGCAAAGCAAACACTAGACGACGCTTGTTTCACTCATGAGGAGAAAGCGCTATATATATATATATATATATATATATATATATATATATATATATATATATATATATATATATATATATATATATATATATATATATATATATATATATATATATATGAGAACCTTGAGCATGCCCGTGGAGCCTCGCATTTCATCATTGATTCTTCTGAACCAGGGCAGATGTAATTACCATAGAAAAACGCGGTGCTTGTTATCAAAGTGCTCATTCATACCTTGGCCTAGAAAAGGGCACCATGCCACTTTCCAGTGGCTTGCGAGTCAATACTAATTCATCTGCATGGATCGGCAGGTAGGACAATACTAACTTCTATTCGCTTACTAGTACTTTTATAGGCTATAGTGCCCATGCACTCATTCTCATGTGTACTCACACTCTTCGGCACTCAACCACGCTTCTGCACTCACGCTCACAAACTCACGTGCGTTAATAGTTCGATCCCGTGCGCGCTTACAGGCGACAATTCGCGCTCATATTCGCAATTTTTGTTCACCGGCACTCACTCGAATATATGCACACTCATGTACACTACCTCTCATCAGCAGTCACTAACGCCTACATTCATGCCAACTAAGCCTCACCGTCGCCGACTGTCGTCCGTGCTCACACGTTTACCGGTACTAACCTCCTTGACCGGTACTAACTCCTGCTCATGCTCACGTCAAGTCATAATAATAATAATAATAATATCTGGGGTTTAACGTCCCAAAACCACGATATGATTATGAGAGACGCCGTAGTGGAGGGCTCCGGAAATTTCGGCCACTTGGGGTTCTTTAACGTGCACCTAAATCTAAGTACACGGGCCTCAAACATTTTCGCCTCCATCGAAAATGCAGCCGCCGCGGCCGGGATTCGATCCCGCGACCTGCGGGTCAGCAGTCGAGCGCCATAACCACTAGACCACCGTGGCGGGTTGCTCACGTCAAGTCAATCTTGCATTCATATCCACATCGATGCTTGTCGATCCTCTCACTAACGCTCTGTCAGTGCGCAGTATGGGTCACTAATCAAAAAATGAGTAGGACGACCTGTGGCCATAGGTAACAAGCAAGCCGATGACAACGCTCAGTCAGCTCCTGAAGACAGCACAAGGAATCAAGACCTTCATCACGGTCATCGTTCATATTCACAGAAACCTATCGCGCTATACTTCGTCGTAAGAGAATATCTTAGCCGATCTTGATGCTGGCCCTGATGGTGGTGAAAGAAACCGGCCAATGACACAGAGCACTTACGAAAGAAGATCGTCATGAAATCGGCCCCATGTGTCGCGTCCAAGCACGCGACATTTTTTAAAACAATTCACAGGACCAACTGGGGTACCTCAGCTCAGTTTTCGCATACTATATCCGGACGCCACGCACGTTAAGTTACCTTGCTTTCCCTAGAATCGAAATCAGTTACGTTGGAATCGAAATCACAATGCGCGGAAAGAACGTATATAAGTTCCCCAAGTGCTCACCTGAACACACACGGGTAATTTTTGTTTTAGCCCGTCGTTTGAAATCTTCTGTTATCGTTAGCGCTGATAGTAGAACTGCAGTGCGATCACGAGGAAGCAGCCAAAATAATACCTTTGTTATATAGAGGACGCCCTACCCCATGCAATATACATCTTCGAGGATGCAATTACCCTGGTAGTCTTTACAGGAGAGATCCGAAGTGGGTAGCATCCAGTCGGAGACTCCTCTTGGACTAAAGATCTTAGTATGCTATGCACAAGAACAAGATGATTTTTCGCGCAGCAAGTATGCCTATCCGAAACATCATACGTGGGCTATATGTGCTCGCATGTAGAATGAAGAGCGGAGGCTTCAAAACGAAAGCTGTTGTATGTATTATATATGGCAGCTACAGACACTGAGAAACGAGGCCTGCACAGAAAGGGAAAGGAAGAAAACCAGAACACACGTTATAAAACCGTCGAGAGAAAAACGACGGCTTAAGCGCTCTTACAAGTCTCGGAGCTTTTAACTTATACACAGCAGGGGACAACGCGGCGCGAATGCCGACGCACGGTTACTTTAGTGGCAGCCGCCGCTTTCTAAACGCCGCTGGAAGACGTCACCACTGCAGGAAAGCACGTACAGAAGCTAAATAGAGACGAGATCACAAGAGGACGATTCGTATTCACAGCCACGCGTATACACGCGCCCAAGGAGCTTCTCCGCAGCGAGCGTTTCCTCCGTTCGGCGCAGGCGTCCTTACCCGTTCGAGAGTCAAGAGCGGCTCCACTGCATGTCTTTCTGGGCTGTGCTAGTCGCATACCTCAGCGTACGCATAAACGCCGAGAGGTCGTATGCGCGCATAGATGCTAGGCGGACCTAGAGACGCAGAGGACGCGATAACGCATTCGAAAAATGAGCAGCCTGTGGAAAGGAGAATTGCTTAGGCATTGAATTCTCGCACTGGGATATGCTGTTATACGTACATACGGGGGCGCGGACCTGTGCCATCAGAAACGACGTGTCACGTGACCAGTGTGCTGAAAAACATGTCGCGATGGCCAGTGACGATATGGTTAGGTTGGATGGGCAGCTATGAGTAATTGGCGTTGAAGTTCAATACCCACAGTTTTATTTTATTGAGAGCATCCTTCCCGTTAAAAAAAAGAGAGAGAGAGAGAGAGAGAGAGAGTCCAGTCTATTAGCGGTAAAATGCGCTCCAGGTCGGGACATGCCCACTCGACCATATACCTATTTATTTGTTAGTTATGTATTTATGTGTTTATTTATTAAATAATGACTATTAAATTAGTCAATTCTTTTGTTCATTTTGTCAAGTAAATATAGAGACAGCCCCCATTATAAGCCCTTTCACACGAATGAAACAGTCGCATAGGGAAACTTCATAACGCATTGCATTCATGTGCACAGCATACAAGTTGAAGAAGCCGCTGATAGTGAATTCATGCTAACCATATAAGCGCATCGCAGAGATAAGAAGAGAACAGTTAGATGCATGTACATATTTCGATGTCATTCCTCGACAAACAGAAAAGCTAAAGAGAGAAACATTCGTAAAAAAAAAAACAAGAACAAAGGAAGGGGGGGGGGGGGCAACAGGAGCCTCCCTATGTCGCGGCACCATTTTTCTGAGAATGACGCCTATAATGGAGCCAGGGGACGCAGGGGCGTAGCCAGAAATTTTTTCCGGTGGGGGGGGGGGGGGGGGTTCAACCATACTTCATGTATGTTCGTGCGTGCGTTTGTATGTGTGCGTGTATATATACGCAAGCAAAACTGAAAAATTTTGGGGGGGGGTGTTTGAACCCCCCCCCCCCCTTGGCTACGCCCCTGAGGGGACGGGATCTCGTACTCCTTGTGAAAACGAACATTTGGTGGAGGTTCGCGCTTACGTCCCGGACGGGTGAAGGAAGCGTGCATTACGTGGCACCGCGGTTTTCCATGACAACACTTATTGCAGAAACTGTCAAGGACCCCGTTCACACGCTCGTAATCACTCTTGATTTTACTTCGGCCAAGTACATCAGAATTTTCCTTTTCCCCACTTTTATTTTCGATCAATCGAACGCACGAGAGTATATGTGCGCGGAATACAGGTGTTTGAACGACTCCGCACTTCGTGGACACGCTGCTTCCAGAGAAAGAAATGGGAGGAAGAAATGGCTCCACACGCAGTCATGCCGCAAGAATTCGACGAAAGACAAATATTTTGACAGAATGGCTGATTGGACGAGTTGGTGATTCATGTTACTTGGAAATACGAGCGCGTAGCTGAAATATAGACTACGAAAAGAGCCAAAAGACAAGGACAAGCCTATCATAGTCCTTGTCTGCGTTTGTCCTTGTCTTTTGTAGTCGTTTAGTTACGCGCTCGTGTTTCGAAGACAGGTAATAAACTACTCTTTTTTTTTTCTTTTTTTTTGTAGTTTTAACGAGGCCACGTGGGACATCAAGGATTTCTGCTTAACGGAAAGGGTGACCAGTAGTTGGAGTTACTTGGATATAACAAAGCATGGCGCGCAGTCGTCGACACGGCGAACGGTTTCTTTGGGTCGGCCAGCAGCGAAGGACGCAGGGATTCGACGTGGGGGATGCCGGGGACGACGTCAAGATCGTGTCCGCCAGTGCACAAAGCGAGCCGCCGCTCAGCGGGTCGCCAGAAACAAAAGCGAGGCACTGCGGCCCCGCCCGTCGCCGGGCAACGGCACATACACGAAGCGGAAGAAAGCGCTCACAAGAGCCGGCAAACATTCGGAACATCGAGGCTGCACCGCAAGCCCCGAGGCTGTGAGAAGGAACAGTATGCACATGCCGGACTCACCGATGCGGCGGGGGCCTTCTTTCGCCGGACCGTTCGAAACGATAATACCGTCCCTCTCGATTTGCCACGGTCGACTACCGGCAACGCTTTTTCTGAACCACACAACGAGCGGGTTGCACGCATACCGCTGCCCGTGGCCGCTGCGTGAGGTCTCTCTACAGTGAGGCGATCTTGGAAAGCTGGGCGCCAGCCACAGAACAACGACGGGCTCGACGACGCGAACGGAACATAGCTTATTCTACAACCTAACTTCCTCCTCCTTTGGCACGGAATCAGAATAATGTATCGTGTTTTCTCAGTTTCGCGAACGCCTGCACGAGTTCGGGAGCTTTTCATGGTGTGACCTTAGAGGTAGTGCAAGTACGTACGACTCGCTCGGCAACTGGCTAGTTGGCGGCGGATACCAAATTGATAAATAAAAAAAAAGTTTTCAAAAGTAAGAAAGAGGAGGAGGATGACGACGAAACAGATATGAGCAGGTACGAATGCGACATATTTTGCCCGTCCAATATACTGCACTGAAATTTATGCGCACGTGTCTGCATTCGTTCATTATTGATGCTATCAAGAGGCAACTGCAGTGAAAAGGCAAAAAAAAAAAAAAGGGGGGGGGGGTAGGGGGGGCGTGTGTGTATTACAGGACTAACTTTTTTGTGTATAAATTTTCAAAAAAATGTTGTGGCAGATAGCAAAATTGTGACTTTTTTAACTAGCTTGCCCGAGGCTGCGGGAATTACGTGGCCAATAAATCGAAATGCACATTTCACAAATTAAAAATAACTTTTGCCCTATTAACTAATTGCTTTAAAGCACGCATTGCAAGTGGCTATTTGCAGCCGATTTCGATAGATGATCGAAGACCCAGGTTTCAATATACGCATCGTCAAACTGGCAAAATGACCTGTTTTAACACCTACTTTTTAGCAAAACGCCGCTTAGTTCACAAAAGGATTCAATTAACTATGCGTCATTTAGAAAAATCGTTCCAGGTGAATTCACTTTCCGAACTCATCAATTATAGGTCGTAAGTTGTAATACGTGTGGCAAAGTAACTTGTTAATGACACAGATGGGTTTTGTAATTTTTTTTTACTATGCCTTTCGATTTCCACTATAACTCTGCCATCTGCAACAGGCGACAAAAATATGCATATATGGTCCGAGAAAAAGAGAACACTAAGGGCACTACTGAATAAGTTGCCCCGCCGCGGTGGTCTAGTGGTTATGGCGCTCGACTGCTGACCCGAAGGTCGCGGGATCGAATCCCAGCCGCGGCGGCTGGATTTTCGATGGAGGCGAAAATGTTCGAGGCCCGTGTACTATATTTAGGTGCACGTTAAAGAACCCCAGGCGGTCGAAATTTCCGGAGCCCTCCACTACGGCGTCTCTCATAATCATATCGTGGTTTTGGGACGTCAAACCCCACATATTATTATTACTGAATAAATTATAAATATAGAACCTTGACTTCACTGCTCGTTGGCTTTATGTGGTTTCACAAGCATTATCGAACCTCTCCATTCCCTTCATTTTTTTTTTTATTTTGCTCAACGCACCAGATATACACAATAAAATAGAATGCATAAGAAAATGTCTAAAACTTATTTTTTTTTCTGCCCATTGCTCTAGATAGAAGAAAACAGAAAAAAAATATTCCGATAATAACTGAAAATAAAAATGCTAATAACACAAAATTGCTAAAGTGGATGCTTGGGCATGTTGGTACGACATAGTGGAAAGACAGCAGCGCAAAAGACGGAGCACCAGAAAAAGGAAGGCACAGACAACAGCGCCATTGTTTGTGTCTTCTTTTTTTCTGTGCTCCGTCTTTTGCGCTGTTTCGTTTCCGCTAACACGAAATTGCATATTAAAACCGATTTACTGATTTAGAGCAGCCCAGTGAGTGAGTTAGTTGTTTTTTTTTTTTGAAATTACAAAAGTGCACAATTTATCCATGCTCCGACATACGGCGGAAGAATTCGCTGCGTTGGCCATGCGGCGAGTTGCCGCCGCTAGCTGGAAGCGCTGCAACGCGCCGAGAAATTGTCAGCGTAGTTCCGCCCCAGTGCGCAAAGGTATGCACACGGCAAGGGCGTAAAGCTGGGCGTGCGGCATTCCGATGCGGCTGATTTGCAAGAAATAAATAAATAGTACCGATAAAAAAAAAAAGAAAACTTGCGCGAGGCTGGATTTCCATCGACTTACTACGGCGAGCGAAAGAGAGGAGAATGCAGGACGAGAAAAAAAAGAGAGAGAGAGAGAGAGAGACAAGGGCGAAGGGATGCTGCTCGACAGAACATGCGTACACCTGCATGCTCGCACGGAGCACAAAAACATTGCGCACCACTGTCGCGCAGCGAACATCCAAGCCAGGGACGCGCGCACCCGTACACTCTCGATTTCGCAAAAAAGGCGCCCGCGCGCATTTTCCTGGCACTGCGCCACCACACACGGACTCAGAACGGCCGCCGCGTCGGACTCGAGGCGTTCCATGAACGCCGCGCACCGCGACACATGCCGACGAAAGAAGGCAAGGTGCGCCGACGGAGACGCGCACCTTGCGAACAGCCTTCCTCCTGTGGCGCGGTCGCATGGCGTGGCATTGCGAGTACGAAGGAAGGACAACGAAGTGCGTACTGATGCGGTGAATACATGTTCGTATACGCAGGCACTATATATATATATATATATATATATATACACACGCACACACACGTGCGGAGTTGTGCGGGGGTGCGAAGGAGGCTTCGGAACATTAGCGAACAATGCGAGTCATTGCGCCGGGGGCGGATGGAGCGATGAGAACGCAGTAACGGTCCGCAGACCGAATCGTACTTCAGCAAGATGGAATCGCTCACCTGGATGGCTTCTTCGGCCGCTATTATGAAGCCAGAAAGGAATGACGGTAATCGTTTCTTAGTTGCCGACGCACTTTCGTGCAGCGTTATTCGAAAGAAACGCTGCTGCTTCTTTCTCTCTCTCTCTCTGCCTTTGTGGCATTTATTGCGTCCATTCTACGATCCTCGAGTGCTGACAGACATCAGCGGGAACTCTGCAAGGATAGCTGCGCGAAATGGCAGCTGAGCATCTCTCCGTAGCGCCTTCTTGACAAGGTGTTTCTCGAATCGGACCGAAAACGACGCCCTTCGCGGTGCCGGTGACGTCGTGCAACTAATCGCGTTTTCTAGGCTGGATTTAGCGCCATAAATGGCACCAGGATGACTTAAGTCGCTGTCAGCGATGCTATATATTCAATACAACCTAACTCGCCATTTTTTTTATACGGGGCTGTAAAATGAACACGCGCCATACACGTTGAAAGCACGCAGCCAGGCGGTCTTTGTCGTGTAAAAGAAAAAGATTAATTGTGAATTCTTCATCATCATCATCGTTATATTATTATTATTATTATTATTATTATTTATTATTATTATTATTATTTGATATGCATACACAAAAACACAGAGCAAATAGGAAGAGAGTAGATTGACAACTGCCATCTAGAGGGGCACTACACCTGCAGAAGGTAGTAGAATTGAAGATAGCCGGGGAAAAATCCCCGGAAAGTAAAAAAAAAAAACGAATCTCGGACAGAAATGAGTAAAAAAAACACGAAAAAAAAAACACACAAAAAGTCTGAACGGGTGGCAGATCGTTTATGAAAGTCAACAGAGCGACTGCGCGGATCCCACTGTGTCGACGCAACTCCAGTTTTCTTGCGCAGCCGCGCTGTCAGTCTCACGAGGCGTGGTCGTCGGACGGAGATATACACGCAAAAAAAAAAAAAAATATAATAATAAATAAAAAATTCGCCGACAAACGGAAAAGAAGAAAGTCAGTAGCAAATTAACCGAGCGCGCTAAGAGGCACCAGGGGAAAAAAATAGAACAGCTGTTGTCCATGAACGGTCGTCAGTCGCAGACCAAAGCCTAAATCGTATTTTTTTCCCTTCTCTTATTCCGTCCCGTTTTTGCATCTTCTAGTGCCAGTGGAAAGAGAGGAGAGCCGCAGTTGAAACCTTCTACATGTACTAACTATGCGAGGTACGTGTCTCATTTTTTTTAATATAGAAGAAAAGAGTTGGCAA
>NC_051176.1:164488729-164556229 GCF_013339695.2 Rhipicephalus sanguineus
AAAGAAAAAAAAGAAAAAAAAGTCCTTGTTTCATGTTGTCCTAATGCCTTATCTACATTGATTAAATCTATTTATTATACCAAAAAATATAAATTCACGGTCCATCTCTCTGCCTCTTAAGGCAGAATGACCTTTTTTTCCCCAATTATTTATTTTTGTACTTTACTTTTCTGCCACCAATACTCTAACCGTCTCTTACTTATTTCTATCGCGGACGTGTTCAGCTTTCCATTGTTGTCCCTAAAACCCAAGGCTTATGTAGACTCGTGCCCACACGTATACCTGGGTGATATCGCCACATTCAATCAGTACATGTTCCATCGTTTCTTAGTTCCCCCCGCAGCATGTACATTGTTTCTTCTTCGTTACTGAATCTCGCTTTATAACTACGCGTTCTAAGGCAGCCCGACCTTGCTTCAAACAGTAAAGCGCTTCCCCTTGATTATCATAAAACCTTTCCCTCCTTATTTCGTTTTTTTCCTTTTCGGTAGTTACTCAGAACCGGCTTCTTTTCCATCGCTGTCATCCAATAAGTCCTCTCCGCCTCTCTGACCTTCCGCTTAATGCTCCTTGTTGCCATATCGCCCGCACTGCCAGCCGTATATTTACTGGTGAGCCTCCTAGTTCTTTTTCTCCACTGCGTGTCAACGCTTTTTCTATACAATACCTGAAACCTTCTCTGCCCATCTACTCTTCTTCATTTTCCTCAGCCTCTCTTCGAATCTCATTTTGCTCTGCGCTTCCCTCACTTCAAAGCCTGTCCATCCCATATCACCTTTACCGCCTCATTTGTCGTCTTCCCGTGAGCGCCCAACGCGAGGCGGCCCACCGTCCTTTGATATACATCCATTCCTGATTGCACCTCTGACTTCATGCACAACCACTGAGTTCCCAAATGTAAGCCCCGGAACCATCACACCCTTCCACAGCCCTCGAAGCACCTCGTACCTATTGTATCCCATAAAGCTCTGTGCTTCATAATTGCAGCATTCCTCTTTCCCTTTGCTACGATGCTTTCTCTTGTACCTCCATATATCTATCCCCCTCATTTACCCATACTCCGAGGTACTTGTACTCGCTTACCCTCGGTAATTTTTTGGCCCTGTATTAAGACCGTATGGTCTCCGTAATCATTGAATACCATCAATCCACATTTTGTTGCACTAAATCCTAGTCCTAGAGCCTCACACTCCCTTCCGCATATATCTGCCAGTCGCTGTATATCATCTTGACTGTCCACAAATAAGACAATATCATCAGCATAAAATAGACCTGGAAGCTTCTGCTCAACCATCGCTCCGACCTGTTTGTGTGACAAATTAAATCCAATGTTGCTACCTTCTAGCGCTTTTTCCATCCTCGCCATGTACAGCATGAATAACAGCGGGGACAAAGGACATCCCTGTCTCAGCCCCTTGCTAATTTCAACGCTGTCCTTGCTACTTATTCCTTCCCATTCTATACAAACTGTATTTTCTCGGTATATTTCCCTCAAAAGCTGTACACAGTCGTCACCTATGCCCACTTCCTTCAATATATCCCACAGAATTTCCTGATTAACGTTGTCATACGCCCCGGTGATATCTAGATAAGCTACGTATAAGGGCCTGTTTTCTATTTTAGATATTTCTATACACTGGGTAAGAACAAACAGATTATCGTCTAACCGCCTGTCGATTCGAAATCCATTCTGAAGTTCTCCCAAAATATAATTTTGTTCTACACACGCTTCTATTTTTAATTTTACTGCCTGCACCGCCAACCTGTATAGCACCGATGTAACTGTTAGCGGTCTATACGAGCGAATGTTATCCTTTTCTCCCTTGCCTTCATAGATTAAGTTCATTCTACTTTTTCGCCAACTGTCTGGTATTTCCCTCTCCTGTAAGCACTTTTCTACGGCTTTCAGCAGTGCTTCTTTAGTGTTATGTCCGAGTTCGTTAATGAGGCTGACGGGAACCCCATCTAAGCCCGGAGTAGTGCGCTTAGGAATTTTTCCTTCGGCCTTCTTCCAATTGAAATTCTCTAGTACTACATCTTCGTCGGTTGCTCTCCTTTGCGTACTTTTACTCACCGGGGGAATCCCCTGGGGGACCTTTTTAAACGAATCGGCTGTTATCTTTCGGATGTAACCTAGCGCTTCATATCCTTCCAATTCATTTCCTCCTTCATCTACCATATGTTGTTGCATTGTGACAGACTTCCTACCCAGCGCTTTTAGGTGGCTCCAAAATATCCTAGGCGCGGCCTTCTTCTTTTCGCGAATCTCTGTCATCCAGCGTTCACTTTCACCTTTAATTTTTGCCTCGACTAATTTCTGCACAATGGATTTTTGCTCTAAATATATTTCCCATATTTGGTTGACTTCGTCCTGTGGCCGCTTCTCCTTTTTTGCTTGTCTGTGCTCCCGTGATGCCTGACGTCGCATCTCGATCGCTTCCCAGATTTCTTTGTTCCACCAACTTTTTGGCCTTTTCTTTCCTTTCCAACAAATAGTTTTCTTCTCTATTTCCATTTCTTTCGTGATTACATGTAGCAGCTCACTATACTTCCCGTCTTTGCCTGGTAGTTCGTCTACTTTTTCCTCGACTCTTGCGGCTATATTTGTTATATGTTTGTCATTTAGATACAAGCTGCCAAACTTTGATTCTATGTTCTTATTTTCAGTTTTATATCCCATTTGTAATATTATTCGTTTATGATCACTACCCAAGCTGTTAATGCCTTCTTCGTCTATTCTCATCTCTCTAAGTTTGTCATATATTCCTTCTGTCATGAGACAGTAATCAATGCTCGATTGCCTGTTTCCGACTTCCCACGTGATCTGCCCCTCACACTTAGGCCCCACGTTAACTATCTCAAGACTATGTTGCTCGCAGAGATCTAGCAATAACTTGCCATTGGTGTCTGAATATCCGTCAAGGTCATGAATGTGAGCGTTCATGTCCCCTAGAAGGATTATCTCGGCATCATGACCAAGTTCTTTAATATCGGTGCTTATGCATTTGACTATCTCCAGATTCTTTTCTCTGCAGTTATTCCCCGTCCACAAATAAGCTACACCTAGCCACGTTTTCTTTCCACCTACTGTGCCCGAAACCCATATGTGCTCTGAACACGTTTGTTTCACTCTCTCCCATTTTGTTCTGCTATGAATCAGCATTCCAACCCCCCCACCTCTCCTTTCTGATGTGATCCTGTTACATCCTTCCCAAACATAATTTTCCATATGTGGTGGCTCTTCCAAGTCTCTAAGGTGTGTTTCTGTAACCGCATAAACACCTATCTGTTCCTTGTTTAACTGTCCCTCAATCTCTAACCATTTTGCCTTTTTTCTGCCACCCTGCATGTTAATGTAACTAATTGCAACACGCGCCTTCTCCCTTCTTTTACCTTTTCTCTCTTTTTTCGCTATACTACCTGTCAAAGAGTCCCCCTGGTTGTTTTCCTCATTACAAGCTACCCTGGGCACCGAAGGGCCCGCGAGCCCCCCAAAAACGCTACTGCGCGTCCTGCAAGACGCCAACCCACCTCATGGCCAAGCCTCCTATCGAAGTGTATTCCGTATCTTCGAAAACCACCCCACCTGTGCACCTCTCTGTTTATTTCCACTACCTCGATGCCTTTCTCTCTACTCATCTGCCATATCTCTTTGTTTGCGTCGACAATCGCTCTTTGCAGGTTGCCGTCACGCACCGGTACCTCCGGTATTGTGCATACCGCTATCTGCGTTGGCTGTACAGCGACACCCCGTGTTCACGTATTTTCCACCTCTTCAAGCTTCCACCTTACCCTCTGAAGTGACGGGCGTCCTCACTGTAGTCAGTTCCAACGAATGATCCAACGAGGTATCATCCGGTTGTTTTCCGACCATATCCAATCATGCTGAAAAAAATCGTGCTAGTATATGCGAATGTGTGACGTAGTAATTATGAGGTTAGTCAGTATGAGTTATATTATGAAGTTACGTCGCAGTTCATAGCTGAATCATTCCGCTCGCTGGCGTTGCGGCGCGAGTGCTGCGCCTCGGCAAGAGCAAACGCGGTGGGCGGGCCCGAGCCTTGACGTGGGCGCCTGTCAGTCAAACTACTTGATACGCGAGCTCGGCTTCAAACTCTTTGTTTCTGTGACTTGTTCAACTTGTGACTGTCGTAGTGCAGGTGTGACTGTCAAGCGTTTCATGCGGTGGACAAGGTCAAATTATAATCGGTCGCGAAACTTGGAACGAAAAGTGGTCGAAAACCCATTGCCACAGGTGAGGAGGGGTTAAATAACGAAAACCAAAAACACAGGGGAATTTTTCTGAATACTCCTAATTTTATATGTGGCAAAGTAAACTGGAAATTTACTTTACGGCTTATCTGACACTTGGCTAAATAGTTGATTGCCTTTTTTTTTTTTGGTCGAGCGCCATAAATGGGACGCGTACGGAGGCAGCCTGCTATGTGTGATGTGGGCTTGTGTTTAGTTCGGCGCATTGTCGGGTCAACGAGGCATCGCTCTCTTTGCGCAGTGGTTTCGTGCGTATCTTACGTAGGTTATTTATTTGCTTATGTGTTGTTTACTGGTGTGACACTTCAGAGAAGCTGAACTAACTCACGGATCGAATTTGTAGATAACCGCTCCTGTGACTGCAGACTGCCTTCGCTGGCACACGACCGGCGTGCCCTCACCTTTCCTGATGAAAGGCTGTACTCAAAGGTCGCCGAAGGGACACTCACAAGGCTGCTGTTTCGCTCCAGTGGTTTTCCTCGATTGCACAACGTGAATTTTCGAAGTATTGTGCTACTGTGCTCCTGAGCCGTTGTATCATAATTTTTTTGTCTGCGAGGTATTTTGGTATGTATTGCAAGTGCACTATTTGGCTAATAAAACAAAACAAGCTGGCTTCCCCATTTTTTTTTTTTTTGTTGATCTTCCTTTTCTCGCGCACGCGCGATTGGCGAGCCATAAAGACGCAATAAAATAGCGTAGTTATCAAAAGCATGTAGTAAAAGGTCAGCAATTAAGAAACATTTTAATTTCGCGCCTTGTAGTGCAAATGCGCGACGTCGCTACCGCTTCCGGTTGCGACGTCATATTTTATTTTTCCATCTTTTGCCTGCTGTTAGTTGTCCCCGTGATACGTATAGATGGCGACGGTGGCAACGAGCCGCCAACTACATGATACATGGGCTTCCATGGAAGTTACGCTACCTGTTTACATATACCTTGCGGTGGACGCTAAGGAGCAGCTTCTTTGCACATAAACGATGGTCGGTGCATTGGCAGTGCGACGACATAGCCCACGGCAGACGCCTGGCGCTTCTCAGACGCTAAAGATGATGTCCGACTTGGCATTAATTAGCAAGATCTTAATTAGCCTGGCCTTCATTCGCAAGTTCTTAGTCAGAAAGTCATTAGTTAGCGCTATCTTAATTCGCACGTTCTTAATTAGCAAGGTATTAATAACAATTAACCCTACTTAACCTACATTAGCAAGGTTTTAAGAAGATGAAGAAGACGAAGTGGACGCGCGCTGGCCGAGCAACGCGCTAGAAGGTAGAGGTCGATCATGATTATACATTTTGTTCAGTCTGCACGGTCTAACGTCGCGCTTGACACTAAAGGCAAATATTAAGACGACGTTGATTGTTGAAATAGCGCTCCAGAGACCTCGTGGTGCTTATTTCGTGCCAAGGAAATGCTTATTTTGGAAGAAAATCACGTTTATTGGTCCGCGCGGCTTTAGCGAACTTTAAATATCCCGCCTCAAAGGGCCTTCTGACGTAACAGTTGCCGTGCCCAACGTTGCCCCCGTTTACTGTCCGGCCGCCAACGCTACGGTTTCTTTCGCAACAGCGGTCATCAACAGCCACGGGCCACTCCGAAACTGTATATTTCACTGTAACGGAGCTTAGCTTGGCCAGCAGCAGCAGTAGAGTATTAGCAGTGCGAAAATAGCGAGAGCCAAACACACGCAGCAGCAGCAGTACGCGATACCGAAACTACCCCCGAGACGCGCAGCTCGGCGGAAACGGAACTTTTAAACCCCTCGCGCCGTTCCCCGTGGTAACGCCAAGAGATTATTTTTTCCATGAATCGAACAGAAACGAACAAGCAACATTTTATTACGTCTTGTGATGCACGGAAAGTTCTTTTTCTATCGCAACTAGTTTGATTGCTAGTGGTTAATTGTACTCGGGGCTCTTGACGTCATCGGGATCATTTCCAAAATATCCCACTCGTGGCGCGCATCGTGTCCTACATTTACCTTAATTTCTCGGTTAGTAGAGTACTGCTAGTGATACTATTGACGTTTTAGACGTTTTCACATATTGACCTTTCACTCTGAAATAAATTGTTATTTTCCTCTAGTGTCCCTTTAAACAGCTCCGCTGTCTGTTAAAACATCGCCATGTTATCTAGCTGGCCGATTGCACAACCGTAGCGTTCCATTGCGGTATATTGTCCAATGCAAAGAATACACGTGCCCTCGGCGATTAGCACCGGGCGCGCCTTTCAACATGTTGAAAGGCGCTCGGCCGGAGCTAATTTCGGAAGCCCCGGAACTAAGCATTCTAAAGAACATTTAGTGCAGGCATTTAACGCTTGAAAATGAATTTACATAGCCCGTACCTCTAAAAAATATGATTAGTAAAAATTTCTGACACTTTCACTGCATGGGCGCACTTCTGCACGCATTAGAACGACGAACAGATGAAAGAAGATGCGGCTGGTTTGACGACGATACCCCGACTTTGTCGACCGCCCTTCACGTGACGCCGCGTTCCATCGTACTCAATGGAACGCGGCGCACGCTGAGGGCTGGATTTGACCTATTCATAACATTAGTTCGTTCAAAAAGGGGTGTTCCCAGAGCTCGGTGATCCAGAGTTTATCCAAACTCGGGCCATCCTGCATAGGACCCCTGAACACACGGGTGGCGCAAGGATTTTTTTACTGGGGGGGGCGGGGGCACCCACGACAAGTGAGTTCCTTCAGGGGGGCATGGAGGCGGGAAACTTATGCGTTGTGTTTTTACTGTTTGCTCTTAGGGAGGCAAGCGCTTGCGGCCTGAATGTCCAACGAGACGGAATGTACAACGAGACTGAATGTCCAATAGTGGACATTCAGTCTCGTTGGACATTTCGTCTCGTTGGACATTCCGTCTCGGTTGGACATTCCGTCTCGTTGGACATACAGTCTCGTTGGACATTCAGTCTCGGTTGGACATTCCGTCTCGTTGGACATTCCGTCCCGGTCACAAATTTCACTTTTCCGTTTTCGTTCCACACATCCCAATATTTGCTGTGAAAATTTTCCGAATGTGCCCTAACATTTGCGACGTGCATGAAAATTCGTTTCGTCGTGATAGGACGTGGCGCTGAGACTGCGTATTACGCACGGCAAGGATATATATATATATATATATATATATATATATATATATATATATATATATATATATATATATATATAGAGAGAGAGAGAGAGAGAGAGAGAGAGAGAGAGCGCAAAGACACGAGGGAATAAAATAGGAAACAAGACGCAAAAAAGAAGTATTTAAAAATAAGCAAAAAATATTTAAAGAGCTCCCTTTTGCACCCGTTTGCTCGTGTTCATATAACTTGATGCCTTTTCAACAAACCGAGTTGAAAGTTTGCGCTTGTCGTGCTTTTGTTATGTGCGTCCTCCCTAAAAATATGTACCTGTAACTTTACCACAGTTTAACAATTATGCAAAACCAAATAGCCCGGTACCTCACCTTGTTGAGTAATCGATTACCTTTCAGTTTTTTCTCGGTAATCCATTAGGTTTTTTTAAAAGGTAATTGTAATCGCTGACGCTCTTTCACTGTAATGCGTACAAGTCTGTTCCCGACCCAGTTTTTTTTTTTTTTCACTTGAGCTTCACAGCACTAATATCGACATCATTGGAAGAGTAATAGAAAAGCTCGTGTTCAGGCCGGTTCTGAAAAGCCCTCAAATGATTTTAAACATCATAAAAACGGTTTTATTGTCGCCAAAGAATACCTGTATGCTATGTGTTGTAATGAAAAATTATTCACGCGAAGCACTTTGCAAAACGCGAGCACGGTTGGCTACTTCGGCAATAAGCTCAGAAAAAATGAGCAGTTCGCAGCGGATAGCCTGATGCTGTCTTGAATGGCCCGGTGCAGCGGAGGTGTAGGTCACAGCTCATTGCACGTCGCTCTAATGTGGTGTGACGTCACTAAAACTTTCGTTACGCTTCCTACACAGTGACGTTGGTGTCAGTCGCGCTAGCGATGGGTCTCGATCGCGAGAATGAGCATTTATACAGACTTTGGAAGTGAATTAAAATATATTCTAAACGTTTGCTGCCCGCAATACTTCGTGCTGAGCGTCCTTGCTTACAGAGAAAGCCTACAGCAGGCTTTTTATAGCCTCAAAATTTGGTGACACCGTCTCTTTAACGGCATGGTCTTCCCTAGACCGGCCTGCAGTTCTCTTGTAGCCGAAATGCCATGACATGTTTCCATCAAGGTAGTCAAAACTAAAACTGATATCCCAAACTCAGCATGCTTCATAATCATTTCGTGGTTCTGGCGCGTAAAACCCAAGAATTTAATTTTAAAGGAAAATTTCCTCCCTAGCTTCTTCGACCCACATTCTTTAAGAGGAAAGAAGAATTGTTCTAGGGGCTCGTAGAAAGCCAACAATCAAGCCAAGGAAAGCATAGGTACAGTATTTGTTGATCTTTTTAACTGTATTGGCATCTTCGACAATTCGCACCGGTGTGCACCGGGGCACCCACGCGCTACGATGATTGGACTAAACGGCGTACCAGGGCGCCCCGGTGTGATTTGTCGAAGGTGCAATATTTGCATCGACCGCTCCTGGCCTTTATCAGCGAAACTGAACTCTTTCTTTTTATTTAACTTATGCCGTAGGGCATACTGGCGCCAATAAAAAAGAACTGTAGTGTAATGAATATGACATAAATTGAAAGGACCTAAATGGGACGAAAAAGCACACTTTGTTTCGGTGGAATTCGAACCCACAACTTTCGCATTACGCGTCTGATGCTCTAACAATTAAGCTACGACGGAGGGCGCTCCCTCGTCCACTTTGTTGGGTATTTACGTGAGCTTGATGCCTGGGAGTGTTCGCAAGCGCAAATCGTCGCCGTAATTATAAAATTGCGGTTTCGGATCCCACCGATGGAAAGGGTGTTTTTTTCGTCTACTTGGATTCCATTGCATATGGGTTATAATTATTACATCGCAGTTAAAAAAAGCAACAAATAATGTCCCCAATGTTTTATTTGGCTTAATTGGCTGTTGGTTTTCTAACAAATAACTGAGTCTCTCGAACTATTCTTCTTTCGCACTTTCATAGCAAGGGGTTCGTCCTGCCTCGTGACGCTTTCTGGCAAAAATAGTGTTTCACACTCGCCGCCTTAGCTACGAGTGGCGCTGGTAACACTCTCAGGGATTAAACACAGATAGATACCGCACAGAGTGGACGAAGGAGCGCCCTCTCTCGTAATCCTTTAAGGGGCTGTGATGTCCGATTTATGACAAAGATAAACACGAACAGCAAAGTATGCAAACAACCAAAATAAAGCATTAAAGTAACATATTCAATATACATATGAAAACTAAACATACAAAATAGAAATAAAAGTAACAAAACTTGAAATTATGGTAAATGCAGTAAAGCGAATACGGAAACAAAAATACGACGCCCGACGCCACAGAGAGTCAATATTTGCAAAACACACAAAAAAAAATGCGATCTTCCGTTAGGCTATCTTAACCCAATGAATCAGTTGTCTGAGAAATTTCAAACGAGGACACGTTTATCTCTTCTAAATTGGACATTCCGTCTCGTTGGACATTCCGTCTCGGTTGTACATTCAGTCTCGTTGGACATTCCGTCTCGTTGTACATTCCGTCACGGTTGGACATTCAGTCTCGTTGGACATTCAGTCTCGATGGACATTCCGTCTCGGTTGGACATTCCGTCTCGTTGGACATTCAGTCTCGCCGGTCACGTGACCCATTGGACATTCAGTCTCGTTGTACATTCCGTCTCGTTGGACATTCAGGCTCTGAATCGGAGGCAAGGGGGGGGGGGGGGGGGCACGCGAGAGTTTTTGGGGGGTTGCAGTCCCCCCGTGCCCACCGATGGCGCCGCCCCTGCCTGAACAACCGCAAGGTTGTGCGAAGTTTGCCTTTTTCTCACCTTCACTGCATAGCACTTCAGCGCAGGATTCCAGGGGACGCCCTTTCGCTGCGAATAATGCAAGTCCTACAATTTCTTATCACTGTATTCTCATACACTAGTACGATTTTTGTCAGCATGATTGGAGATGGTCGAAAAACCAAACCAAACAAACAAAAACAAACAAAATACCAGAGAAACTGCGATCAGGGGTGCTATTCTGGGCACCGTCGAATTCTCCTATATTGTCAAAGTTCGTAATGACGGCATTTTAAGCCAATCAAAGAGGCCGTAGCATCCCTCTGGGCCAATCAAAGTTGACCCATGGCGGAATTTGACAGTGTCCAGAGTAGCACTCTAGGACTGCAAGCATTATAAGTATGCGCATGCACAGTGTACATTTCCTTTTATCTTTACTCAAGTGACGATGCTCTTCCCCGTGTATGACAAAACCAACCGAAATGCAGTAGTTAGTTCGCGTTCTGTGTTGTCGAGTGTTCATGTAAATCCGTTCCTGTATGTTACATCGCTGTTATTCTAGACAAATGCGTGACCAAATGGTCCATATTGCAGCTCTTCATATTATGCCATCAGCACTCTTGAAAAAAACATTTTTTTTTTTTGCGAGCGTAATGCACCTTCTCTGGAGTTTCCGCCACAACAGTTCCAGGGAAAAACTTTCGCGGTTCATAACACGTGGCCGGCGAAAGAAACACACCAGCCACTGTCCACGCGCGCACAGCGGAGCCGCCGGTGTTGCTTCACGTCGCCAACACGGGGCGGCGCTTTGCCAGCTCGCGGTCGGCGCGCGTCTCTGGTGCCGCGCACCCGCGCTGGCGCGGGAGCTTTGAGAAGGGTGCGTTGGAGGTTTCGGTTAAGCCGCGAGGCCCAAAAGAGCGAGCAACGTGCGCGCGTGCGCTAGCGCCGGCGGCGGCGGTGGCGGCAGCGACGACGAACCCGCCAGCCCGCCACAGTAGATAAACGTACTCCGCGCGCGTCGCTCGCCGCGCACGCCTCTCGGCCACCGTTCGCACGCCCGGCGAGACACCACGCTGCCGCTGACCGCGCGTCAGCCTCTGCGCGTGTGTCACTAGCGGAGCGCCGGCTCCGGTAGTGTTCGTGTGCGCTGGCTGCAGCCAAGGGCAGCGACAGTAGTTAGCGAACTCGAAGAGTAGTGCGTAAGTCGGCGCGTGTCTGGCGTGGACTTGCCCGAACGGTTACGCTCATCGAAAGACGTCTCCGAGAGAAGGCAGTCAACCGTCGTATGTTCTACCGATCGCACATGGCTGACCAGGGCTTCTGTGGTTCTTCGTCCGGCGACATCGTTAAGCAGGGCTACCTGTTCGTCAAGAGGCCACCAAGGAGGCGCTTCGACATGCTTAGGGTGAGCTCACGCTGTCCTGGTCCGCATGCGCAGCGCGCTTACTTGTTCGGGGTGACGAATTAGCGAACGCACCAGGACACCTGTCGGGTCTTTGCCACGAGTTTTGAAGCTGTCCGGGTGCACCGTGAAATGCAATGGAAATCTACGTACGCTTTCGTGAAAACGCTGTGGAAGTTCGTTCAATCTGTGTGCGCATGACCAGAAATTCGAAAGCTGTTCCTGGAAGCGCAGGAATAATAATAATAAACGCAACGTTTTTATTGAGGACACTGTGTCCGAGAGATCTGGTATACACCATCTTGTGGATATAAATTTCAAGCTGCGAAGCAGTTTTATTCAGAGTCAAAACAACAACGAATTTGAAGTAAGCGTGCGAACTTAAAATGGCGAAGTGGCCAGAGACTGAGTAAAAAATAAAAAAAAAATACGAAGTTAGAGTATATGACATAGCAGAATGCTAGAAGCAAGGTCATAGGACAAAACAGAAAAAAAAGTGAGGTTTAGCGGGGATATGGGAATGGCGGCAGTACATCGGGAGTTTCATTATTAACATAAAAAGGACAGCAGACAAGCCTGATCAAAAATTTTTTTTCGTATAGGAATACGTACAAGTGAATGCAAACGCAAGTGCAATTAATCACACGAGTAAGCTATACTCTCGTGTAATTACATGCGCTTGTGCGTATGTATCAATAATTAGTGTCCATGTGTATGTGTGATTGTGCATGCGTACATTTACAGGCAAACTCAAGTTCCCTGCTGATCCTTGGAAGTCTTGTGTGCCCGAAACTTGTAACTTCGTGACTTTGAACGTGCATTGTCCGCGTTTCAGTTTGTTGCTGCGCGCCAGGTACAAAACACGGTAGAGTAATATGCACGGCCGCTTTGGTTCAACTGAAATATTGATATACTTAAAACGGCAATCAGCTTCGATCCTGCAACCGCAGCCTTTCGACGAAAAAGTTCGACGAATAAGACTGTTTCAAATTATGGTATGGATGCGTCTTTGACGAGGCCTTTCACAAACAGAAAACTGCTGCATATCGGAGCACGCCCTTACAAAAATGCTTATAGAGGTTTAATTAAGGCTAAATTGACTTTTCTCTATAGGATGTATTGTGTTTAAATTGAGCGCCAATTGACTTTTTCTATTGAGTTACACAAGGATATTGGCCACCGTGTTTCTATTGAAAATCATATTTTGCATGTCAATTTAGCGTCTTTTGTGAGCGCCAATTGAGCGCCAATTGACTTTTTCTATTGAGTTACACAAGGATATTGGCCACCGTGTTTCTATTGAAAATCATATTTTGCGTGTCAATTTAGCGTCTTTTGTGCGAGTCAAAAGGAGCTTTTGACCAGCTATTGACTGTGTGTACGCAGTTTCAATTGAAACAGTTGTGTTCAGTAAAAAGCATCTGGTATGCAAGCGCGTTACGCAATTGTGAAAAATGGTGGCTGAGTTCCTCCGCGTTTAGGAACGTAGGCTATTTGCGACATTTCTTGAAAACTAGCCACTTAAATGTTGTGTTTAAAAGTGGTACCCAATAATATACATTACATGCTATCAGTGTATTTTTTAAGCATTTGCTAGCCATAAGGCTGAACATTCGAATTTAGTGTGCCGAACATGAAAGAAATTCTGCATGCCGCCTTCAATGCTTTGCCCTAGCGAGAGTTTTTCCTGGCGGGCGCTGATGTTTCAATGGTTCAATCGTACGAACAAGGTAAAAACTGGGAGAGAAGTCGCAAATTGTACACGGGCCCACTATTCACATGAACGACACCATACACGCACATGTACAGTGATGCCGATGTTGTGATTTATTCATTGTGTAAGCTGCAGCTGACCTTCGGTGTTCTGTAAAGTGTTCAAGCCAAAATGGAAAACACAGATCTGTTAACATCTATATTTATTTTTATGAAAACTCCAATAGAGACGAATGCCATCATTTAGTTGGCGTTTGCGCCTGATTCCGAATAACCAGGGCGAAGCCTGCCTGTAAGAAATACAAAAAAAAAGAGAGAAAATCTTGTCATAAAAAATAAAATAGGTAGAAGAGGACGGTTTATTAATGTAAGCCACAATAGTTACGCAGTAGCATACTGATAAAACATCCAACGCACACTACTTTTTTTCAGTTTTCATAACTTTCGAGTAGAACGTACGAAGACAGTGGAAATAATAAACTTACCTTCAAAGATAATCAACAGAGGCACGTGGTTTGGAGATCCAGCAAATACAGAAAATGTTGATCGCACATCAAGGTGACGGTGTGTCTCTGCAGCTTTGCAGAAAGGACGCTGCGATGGTGTCTTGCATGTAGGCTGAGGTGTCCATTTTGCCGCAGGAAAGTTGCGATGCTGGGTCTGATGAACAACCGTTTCGCCGAAACAAACTTCCATGTACGGCCACAATTGCAGCACATGAGCGAAGTAGCTTCTTCACACTTTCGCTGATAGCCTGTGTAAATCGCGGTACTCGCTGTCCACGAAATCAGAGCAAGAGAGATCGCAAGCGACGGACACGATCCACACTCGCGACGCTGGTGAGCAATTCTGAAGAAGGAAGTGCGGCGCGGAGGGATACACAAGAGCTGAAGTGACCGTCAGAAATTTACACGGGTGTAACTCCCAATAAATTCTGCGAAGCCTATTTGTGAACTAAATTTCAAGTATTCATGGCGCAATATTAGCACCCTATATAATACAGATTGATCTTTTCCCGCGTTATTTTCTTGATCGCAACAGTAGACGGGCCTCCTTGCACCTGTGCAGTGAAAGCTTGCGACATGTGTTCTCCGAATTCTTCACCCCTCATGGTCCCCGCCACGTGCAAACAATACCGCCCGCGACTTACCAGACAGGCGAGTTTCGGAACAATAGGGCGCGCCTTTTCCCCCCACGGGGGAGAGCAGCTTAAAAAATGCACGACCATTGAAGGACGCGCTCGTCGAATCCGCAGTATTTTCGCGTAAGCCGGCTACCACGACGTCTTCGATCCGCATTTTTATCGTACTTCTCATGAATAAATAGCAATAAAATAATAATAATAAAGACACTGCTTGTCAAAGCATTGAAAACACATTCCGATAAACATTGAATCAACGGTATTTTTGCTAATCTCGGAAGGCAAAATTTTATCGCATCATTGAAGTAAATGCAAGTGTCGCACTTGGCCGCGACACGATCCGTCATAGCGGGACATATGGCTACGCATGTTTTTTGACAATTCATGGTGTGAAAAACCTTTGATCTTGCTTTCAAAGAACTGTTAACTTCCCCTTTACCCCGTCGACAGCCGCGGGGACCAGCAACATCGATCTTGAGACCTTCGATCAAAGCACCTAGCTCGCTTAATTTTCGTTTTTCCGTTGCTTTTTTTTTTGTACTCAACAACGAAAAAGAAAGGGGGCGGCCGGGAGGGAGGCCCTCCGGTGAAACTTGGCCCTATACCTAAGGAGATGCCCTGCACATGCGTGCTTCATGGTGCTTTTGTAGCTATATAGAACATTATTCTATATAAACAAGAAAAATAATTCCAGGTACATTAGGACATTACACTTCTGTGATGCAAAAAAAAAAGTGAAATGTCATATCGCAAACTAGAGAAGCATAAAACATAAAAGACTTGAGGTAGCACTGCATGCTATATTGAGAGGGCTCAGTAGCCGGTCAATAATGCATACGTTGAGTTCGAGTCAATTGGCACTTAGTTTTTTCAAAGACAATTTAATGCGTATAGAGTGTGAGTAAATTGGCGCTTAGATTTTTTAAAGTCAATTAAATGCGTAAAGAGTGTGAGTCAATTGGCACTTAGTTTTTTTAAAGTCAATTAAATGCGTATAGAGTGTGAGTCAATTGGCACTTAGTTTTTTGAAAGTCAATTAAATGCATATACATTGCGGGTCAATTGACACTTAGTTTATTGAAAGTCAATTTAACGCGTATACAGTGTGGGTCAATTGACACTTAGTTTTTTTAAAGTCAATTTAATGCGTATAGAGTGTGAGTAAATTGGCGCTTTCTTACCTTTAGTCAATTAAATCTGTACCGAGCTCACCCAATAGACAATGCGGTTGAATTGACCTGCAATTGACTCAATACATGCTCGGTTCCAGGTCAATTAAAACTCAATCTGCATTTTTGTAAGGGCGGAGTCAGGGCGACGATACATTCCGCAGTGGGGTAGTACTTTTTCTGGAATAATAAAGGAAAACGAAGGATGCCGGTTGGGACACAAATCCATGCACGCCCATTAGCTCCGGTTTGCGCTCACAGTGCCAAATGAGGTGCGATTTTTAATTTTTTTTTTTGCAAAGCGAGGCAAGGTGTTGAGCGAACGATTGCCACAAAATTATTCGAAAAGATGCGTTGTAATCTTAATGTTATTGTCCACGAGTGCTTATGCGTACTCCGTACTTTACAAGTTCGTTGTCCACATTAGTTCAGAGCGTGTGTCGCGGAAGAGGGCCTCGAGGAAGTGCTCTGTGTAGGAGTGTGCTAGTAGTGCATTTTATAATCGAATAGTATTCGAATAGTAAGGCGAACATTTTCAAAACTGCCCTAGAATTCCAGGGCATTTTATTTAGGATAAATATTCACAAACTGTGAGAAACAGATAAAACGGTTATCACAGCATGGACCTACTCGTAAACCCGCCACGGTGGTCTAGTGGTTATGGTGCTCGACTGCGGACTCGAAGGTCGCGGGATCGAATCCCGGCCGCATTTTCGATTGAAGCGAAAATGCTTGAGGCAAGTGTACTTAGATTTAGGTGCTCGTTAAAGAACACCAGGTAGTCAAAATTTCTGGAGCCCTCCACTACGGCGTCCGTCATAATCATATCGTGGCTTAGGGGCGTTAAACGCCAGCAATTATTACAGCATGGGCCTTAGCATCGAAGGTAAGTGGATATCAGTGTTGAATAAGAACAACTCACACAAACGCAACACATGAATAAGTTGTTATTCATGTAATCACGTGCTGAAATTTCACATATAAAGCTGAATGCAGGAAATGGCAAGAACTGATTGATGCAATGCAGCTGCAGCATAGCAGAAATTTACACAATGAAGCCTAGTACAGTAACAGAAACACATAAATACAATTGCGGAAGTGTCTCGCAAGTGTCTATTTTAAATAAAAACGCAGAAAAAAATAAATTTAAATGTACTACCTACATAATGTTCCGACGTATCGCCAAGTGCGCGGCCTACAATACCACCGGTCTCATGATGACGATAGTGGATTGATGACACTTTCGCTTCGGCGACACTTGGGTTTTAAACAAAAGCGCCTTCATCCAGTGATCAATACAGCATCGATAGTCCCGTAAAAGCCTTGGCTGCATGTACCTTGGTAATTCAGCGATTAAAACAACAAAAAGGAATAAAAAATATTCGGTATTTTGAATATGCATTAGTAGATTAGAGAACCGAATAGAAGGAATGGAAGGCTATTCGATTCGTTATTCGAAATTTTCGCATATTCGCACATCCCTAGCTCTTTGCGGCCATGATAAGGACCAGTTAGCAGCCGTTGATGCGCCGAAACATGCTCCGGCTAATCGATACTATACGTCCGTCAAGCGGCGTTTGTTGCTTTTCAAGCAGCGCAGCGAGAGATAGAGGATGTGCAGAAGGGGGGGAAGATTAACCAGTGGTAGCTCTGACTGGTGACAGTGCCTATAACGAAGGGGATACCGTGATATAAAGATTGGCGTAAAATGATATAAAGAAAGAATTGAATGAAGAAGGTAAACCGCGTTTACAAAGGGCGGTAGGTGTCGGTTTCAGTTTCTTATACATATAGGCCTGCATACCTGAGGAACTTGTACAGTGCACGTAACATTAACCTAATGGGGGGGGGGGGGGGGGGGAGAGGAGGGGCTTCCTTTGAAAGCGCTGACACGTTTGTGATTTTCGTGATCCTCTTTCTTTGCGTCCTTCTAGCCACGCGTGGCACTGGATTTCACATTCGATTAGGCGCCTCTCGGATAGAGCCTGACGAACATGACCTGAAAGTAGTAACAGTGGACAGATGGAATGAGCTTACAGATTCAGAGCATCGTGGGATGTCTTCGTGGAGATTTAAAGTGGCGAGCCCAATATATCACCGTTGATGGCGCAAGTTTAACGTTGAGAGTTAATGCAAACGAGAGAAAAACAATAAAATTTGGCAAGAGTAGCATGCATCGTCAGCCACGCTCACTGAGGTGAGTGGCTGGTTCTGTTCATTCTCGGAATCAGTAAAGACTTTCGCGAAAATGTGTTGCGACCTGCACAACAGTATTCGGAGTAAAGGCGTACTTGAGTCTGTTACTAAACACATTTCCGAATCACGCAAAAGAATATCGACCAAATAAACACCACCGCAGTGAAACATACCAGCGTTGTGAGGATTTACGTTTGCTCGATGCGTCTCCCACTCTTTTTTAATCAACCAAGGGCCGCACTTTTTTTTTAATCAACCCAGGAGCGCGCTTGCATAATGCACCAAAGCCTATTGAATTTCGTTGGAGTAACACCGACACAACGCAGCATTGTTTTCTCATGCAGTTGTATAGAGCAAGGCGAGATTATTGGACGGGATTTTCTCATCCTATCCGGAAACTACGAGATCACCACTATATTGCAAAATTCAGTCGATTGCAGGTACTAGTAAAATCGTCACATTTTGCGCGCTAATAAAAGTGGTTAGCTGGGCTGGTTGGAATACTGACGTTTAATGCATTTTCAGCGCTTAGGAGAAATAGGAAAAGAGAAACACCAGCGTGGATACGTATAACAAAAAGCACAGTAAGAATGTTCCTACTGTTATTTTGTCTTTCTATATCTCCGTGTTTTCCCCCCTTATATCTCAGAAGCGCTGGAAATGCGTCAAACATCACATTCAGAGGACACTTCGTTATAATTTTGCTTCGATTTTTTTTTATGAGATTAACTTAAGCAAACGTACGCGCTTGATTGTTTTTCCTTTCTTCCTTTTATTGTAACCCTTGATCAGCAAACATGCAAATTTTCGGGCGATTCCCGGGAAAAATGTAAAAAAAAAGCGACGGTTTTTTGCTAAAGCAGAAGCGCTTTTTGAAAATCCGTGAACCACATGACATTTAATATAGGCTTATGCGAGTGCCAGTATTAACTACAACTGCGTGTTCGACAATATCTACGTAAAATGCGTTTTCCGCATTTAAATCTGCAAGCGCATGTGCAGCGCTGTGGTTTAGGGACGACTTTTGATGAACTTCACATTCATCTCCCTTTTCGTTGTTATGTTACCGAAGGATACCATGCCCCAGATTGCTGGTGGAGTAGTGAAGCGTTACCTTTCGACAGCTGGAATCGCAGGTAATAAACATAATAACTTTATTCAATGAAATCTCAATCGTACCTCCAGTTTATTACTTACGTTTAATTGAATACCATATCGTTTCTTTCTATTGCATTTCAGAGAGAACATGCAGGCATCTCTCGCTATCAAACGGTATATGGGGAATTCGTTTAAAGACGATTGGAAATACTGTTTATACGCGGCATTACCTAAGTCGCAAGTTTTCTTTTAATTCAAAAGCATGTCAGAATGTTACATATAATCACAATTCTTGATACGTAATAATCGCCGGCGCACGCGGTGGCCGAACAGTTCCGCTATCAATCAGTCAAACTTTATTTCATGCGCCACGGAACGACTTGAGGTCTAAATGTTGATGTAAGGAGAAAGAAAGAAGCAAGAAAAGGAGAGTAAGAAGGAAAGACGATTTGGTTATTGGGCAAACTATTTGAATAAAAAAATGAACATTATAAACAGATGAAACATGTCTGCTGAAAAGGAACGTCTGTGTGGGAGGGAGTTGTCATGTTCCCTGGTAGTCTTGAGAAAGTAATACAAAACAGGGGTCGCCAGTGCACAGGATTGTCAGATGGCATTTTTAAGGCCGTGAGGAAACGCCTGGGCGAGCTAAAGAACTGGCATTGAGCAGATATCACTGCCCTTCGTATACTCATGTTGTCACCAGGTGTAGATGAAACAAGTGAGTGCGCTATTTAAATTACTTCAGAATTTCACGCGACTGCGGCATATTCAATATAGATTCTAACAAGTTGAGAAAGAGGGGCACGGAAAGTTCTTGCAAGTTTGCAAACGGAACTGAGCGAGCGTTGGCCTCGCCTTTCTGCACTTAGAGTGTGCGGAGAAGCTTAAGGTACTATCAAAAAGCAAGCCGAGATAGCTCATTTTTAACAGCCCTGGTGGCCACGGCACGTTAAACAGACTAACGAAAGACAGTATTACGAGCTTGGTGCGAATATGACATAACGCTGGTCTTGTATCAATTTAGAGCGAGTTCATTTGATTTAGGGTACGCCGAACTGTACAACGCAGCAGTCTCCAGTATTGTGTATCTCCTTAATCATTTAAATGTCATCAACGTAAATAAGAAATGAAGACTGCCGTACTGCCGTGGGAACGCCACTGATGGAAATTAAGAGAAGCGAACCTAACACGGAACCTTGGGACACACCATCAGACACCGTACAGAAAAACAAGAATAAAAAAAATTGATAATTGACGCTCATGAAGTTTCAACACCGTAGTACGCACAGGATACGTTTTCCGCGTTTGCTGGAGTGAATATGAAAGTGTCTCGAAAATTAGGCTGGCAGGTCAGAGGCGGTCTCCTCCAATACCTCAATGTGTGACTTTTAGTCCCGTGTATAAAAATGATCACAGAAGGACCTCAAGAGGCGGAATTTGTTTGTGAATTTAAGCTCGCTTTTTTTTTTGCTTTTCTGTGGGCACGCTCTTCGTGATTTAGAGCACGATGTAAGTACCGCTGAAACCGTTGTGGAAAGTTAAATAGTTTGGGCTTGCACTGCAGGGGGAACGGTTGACCGATTCATAGCAATATATACCAAAGGAAGTATGCTTCGCATTACGCACGTGTGTCAGCTAAAGATTAATGTGTTTTCTTTTCTTAAAATGTAGAATATAGAACTGAGTATATTGGTCCTTTAAGCCTTAGTAGACCTACGCATAATTAAAAGACGAAGACGTATGAAGTTACAAGGAAGAATCGGTGATTTACATCGAAGCAACATGTATTTCAGTACAAAAGCGACAGCTACACCATATACACAAAATAGTGCAACTTGCGCACGCGCGGTGGGGAGACTACCTCAAGAGTGAGACCAACATCGATGATAAAGCAGACCGCATAAGATGCTGACATGAAAGAATCGCGCATCACTTCGTACTTACCACCACGTTCATCTTTTCATTGTGCGCTCGTCTGCCGAAGTGTTTGGAGACAGCGGCATCACAATGCACTTCAAGAAACAGGCATTACAGTCTCCCCCCCCCCCCCCCTCTTTCTCAGTGTTTCTTTTCCGCCGAAATGAGCCTCGGAGGTGGCTTGGGGGAAATGGCGTTGTGATGCTAAGCACGAGGTCGTGAGTTCGATTCCGAGCCACGGCGGGTGCATTTAGACGGGGGTGAAACAAAACAGTACCCATGTACCTATAGATTTTGGTGCACATTAAAGAACCCCAAATGGTTAGTACAAAAAACGACAGGAACGGGAAGATGGAAGCTTGCGATGAAAAAATGCGTAAACAGGGGGCGGGTGCTCGAGCCGATGTTTCGACAAGTGGACTTGTCTGCAACTTGCGCACACGTGGAAATCAGTTCCAGCCTTCAAGAAGACAAGTCCACTCGTCGAAACGTCGACTCGAGCACCCACCCACTGTTTACGGATTTTTTCGTCCCAAATGGTTAAGTTATTCCGGAGACCCCACTACGGTGCAGGGTGGTTTCGCCAAGGAAAACATCAGAATGTGTCTTCCCAACAAAATTATTCATAATAGACGACTCAACATTGGTAAGGACCCAGAGTGGTTGTATTAACGAGGCACGACTGCATCATTCTTTTCGATGGCGGAAAGTATATGGCATGTAATATTATATAACAGATATGAAAAGCGGGCTCAGCCTCTTAAAAACATCAGCAAGGTATGAATTCCAGATAGTGTTGCATGTCATTGAAAAAAAAAGATAATAATAATACAAAAAATAAATAAAAAGGCTGGGACGTTATGGAGGACGCATAAAAACAGTCGGATGGGTGCAGATATAATAGGCGATCTAAGAAAACGTTTCTTGAATGCCTATAGAAACATAAAAGCCGCGTTTTAAGCCCATTGCAATAATGTTATTGTTAACAAAGCACGGCGGGGCGTGGACGCGTTTTGAGGAATACCACTCGGGCCTGGAATATTATTTAGCGGAATACATTATTATAGTGTCGTGGGCATATTGAAATAGGCGATCAGGATAATCTGTGAGGTCGCTAAAAATACAGAAAGATATTATTATCAAGGATAGTAAGCGATAAACGTAAAATGTAACCTTTGCGAATAACAGCTTTGATTACAGAGTTGTCACTTCAGGTCGGTCTAATCCCGCATGAAGTTCAGGAACCTTTAAAGTAAGACACGGTAAGCTAATCATCAAGTTTAATTAGCAATATATGATGGCATGTGCCATTAAAAGGTTTACTGACAGCCAAGCGCAATTAGCACGCGACCTGGTTGGATTCTAGAGAGGCAGATTTTTCTAACAGAATATTCGTGGGTATTTTCCGCTTAGAAAACCACACTGACAGCATAAAATAACGTTATGCTTAGGGAAAACTGGTCGTTGTTTGAGCCCCGCCACGGTGGTCTAGTGGTTATGGCGCTCGACTGCTAACCCGAAGGTCACGGGATCGAATCCCGGCCGCGGCGGCTGCATTTTCGATGGAGGCGAAAATGTTTGAGGCCCGTGTACTTAGATTTAGGTGCACGTTAAAGAACCCCAGTTGGTCGAAATTTCCGGAGCCCTCCACTACGGCGTCTCTCATAATCATATCGTGGTTTTGGGACGTTAAACCCCAGATATTATTATTGGTCGTTGTTTGAACCAAGTGTTCCTAGAGTATTTAAATTGAAAGGTTAAATAGGCTATCGCGGACTTGACCTGTATTGCGATTCGGTGAACGGGGGTCCGCTGGATCGATTCCGCGAAAGACATGTTATTTCTTCGCCACGTGGCTGATTAGTTCACCGATATGCCGCACACAGCGATCGACGTCACTAGGTCGCGCCGTCGCAGAAAAAAAATTCGGCAGATCCCACGCCTTGTGGGAATCGGTTTCATGCGAAGCAGCCGGCCAGTGATTGTCTATAGGCTGCATTTCTTGGCTTTGAGCGAAGCGTTAGCAGGTGGATCGATGTGTTTTTGTAAGTGTAGTAGTTGTGTGCACATCGTGGGCTTACCAGGAACGTCGACTACACTGGCGTTTGAAGGATAACTTATGGTCTGACGTAACGTCAGAAATCACGTTAGAGCACAGACGTCATTATTATCCAAACGAAGTCCACTTTACGGTGCGATGATGTGAATATCATACGTAACTTCCGTTAGCGTATTCCTCGGGGTCTAGCAACGCTTGAATATAGCATGCTGAATCATAGGAATGCATATGTAATGTTATTAGACTTCTATCAAAGCGAAGTCAACACTGGAACCACAATTGAGGTTAACCCGACATGACACCTGTTATAGAAGTAAATATGCAATGTTTATTGCTTTGTTATAAAATTAGAAAGCCAGCACTGCAACCACAATTGACGCTGCACTGACATTACGCCTGCATAGGGTCTTTATCCCAAGCAGTTGCAAGCCCTGGCGTGGCTCAGTGGTAGAATACTTGACTGCCACGCAGAATGCTTGGGTTCGATTCCTGCTCGGATCCTGATTTTTATTATTTGCAAGCGTCGTGTCAACGCTGCTGGTGTCGGTTTTCTTAACGCTCTCGCATTTAAATTACCTATGTCTGTTCTCGCCTCTCCTGGGGAGATATAAATGGTCAATCACCTGTGGCGCATACCCGCATACCGTGCCACACGTGTCTCGAGGAAAGGGTTTGACGACGTACGCGACGGAATTTTCACGTTATTGATGTCATGACCAGACAGTCATACTCGTCAAACCCACCTACCCTCCTACACCAAGTTTGTCTACGCCAAGTTAAAGAGGCAATCACGAGAGCACCCAGACGTAGGCGGCTAGATAGATGAATAGATAGATAGATACGTAGATAGAAACGCTCAAAGTGTCTTAGGTTCGCTAAGAAATGCTTCGCATTTAATATGTAATACATAATTAGTGAGCTGACGGATCCTGGGCTTGCGTTCACGAAAATTTTCTTCGTTAGAATTGTTCCTAAGGGCATATGCAGAAACTTAAATGCCAATAGATCTGGTATGTTATAAGGTCAATAGGAGAGAGAGAATAAAACGTTTATTTGATGTTCTTGAGAAGATCGGTGAGTGGGATCCTTAGTCCGGGATCCCATTGGCGTGGGCTAGAGTCACTGTATATGCTACCTTTAGGTAGCAGAGTTGCGCATAGGTCCGGCTAGCAACCACAGCTATGCGGTGAACTCGCACTTCGTTTTTGCAGGCGACATGCCTACCGTGTCGCCGATTAACCTGTCTGGCGTGTCGAAGACCGGCGATAAACATTGGCTGTCGATGGCTAGCGTTAATTCAGTTCGCTGCAGCGGCGGCGTCAAGAAATTATAAAATTGGCCCAAGCGGCAGCTTCTCCGCAATGCATGGTTGTTAGCGGCATTGGAAGACAGATGAGCAACTCTGCTACCTAAAGGTAGCATATACAGTAACTCTAGAGTGGGCCGCTGTCCTCGCACGTTTCACGAGGGCCTCTTGGGACTTCGGATCCGAGCTGGACAGAGCTGCCTTCCACCCTTTTATGTTTAGTTGTGTCCTGGGTTGCATGGGTGGATTGTGCGGACATTCCCATACCATGTGGTACAGGGTGGCTGTTTTATTGTCGCAGAACCTGCACTGTGGTTTGTGTGCGTCGGGATCTATCTTAGATAATACGTATGGGTTAGGGTAGGACAGTGTCTGCAGGCGACGCCACGCTACTTGCGATTCCTTATTGAGGTTCGGCCCCGGGGGCGGAAGTTTCCGTCTTTCGAGTCTTTGGTGTTGTAAAATTTCTGTGTATGTGAGAAGCAGGTCCATACGCATAGCCGAGGGCGGGTGCGATATACCGGGGTCGGAGGTCCGGAAGAGTAAATGTACAGCGCCATCTGTCGACAATCCCATAAGCTCGATTCGCCATGTTTTGTTGGACGCGAAAACGAAACCAATCGCATATCGCAGCCCAGGCCCGTAGCCAGGAATTTTTTTCGGGGGGGGGGGGGGGGGTGCACTTGCTTAAAACCTTGACTATTTGAGAAAAACACCTATTTTCATTATTTATTTTTGGCAGAAGCACGTACTTCAACAAAATTTCGAAAGGGGGGGGGGGTTCTCTCATTACGTTTCTCTCATTATAAATCTGTGTCTCAACAAAACATGAGAATGGCCGAATGACCACTCGTCCGCGCCAGCATTACTTTGACGTATACCGCGCCGTGCTCCGTGAATGGCTGCACAAATAAGCGTGTTCCTGTCCTGAACCATGTATAGTACATTGTTTGTTTGTCTGTCTTCTTTGCGTCCCTGTCAACTGTAATTGTGCGCGCTACAAATTCCAACATGAGTACCTATCAATGCGCCCAACTATCAGTTTGCCCTCCTTCCAACCACCGCCACCCCGACCAGTGCTATACTGCGATTCGTGTTGATGTTTTAGCTACAGAGTGTAACAGAGTATATTCTATAAAGTATAGCTTTAGAGAAAATGTACTCTTTAGTGCGGGATAAAATGAGGGCCCCTTTATGTAAAAATACTTGTGCATGATAACACGTGCAATGCGTTGCGCCCTCCAAGCGCGGTGGCAGTTTTGCGAGCATTTGGGAAGCCAGAGTAGGAAGCGGACTGAAGTTGCATCGTGTATGTCCCAAATAAATTTTGCCGTGTCAGCTAGTACAGTGTTGCAGTTGTTCTCGCCGGCTCCACCTGCCCTAGCATTGGCTCGCGCAGGTCATGTGGCCTGACGCGCCAGAGGGCTTTCAAGCGTCGGCTGGCAGACGCTGCAGGGCACGCTGTAGGGACGCGATTGGTGTGTTCGTAGTTTGTTGTTGAGCTTACTCGACCATTAGCTGCAGCTCCCAGTGTTTCGGGCTCTCTGCCTTCGTATCCGGCTGTTGCGCACGTCGGCGCGCAGTAACCAGATTAACGTGAGTGTTTGGGCGAGTTGGTAGCTAATCTTGAAGAAAATTTCAACAGCGCGGGAATAAACACGAATGCACGAAAATTCAGCGCTTGTCCGTGTCAGGTCTCTTTTCGTGCATTCGTGTTTATTCCCGCGCTGTTGAAATTTTCTTCAAGAGTAACCAGATGTTAGACGAAACCCCCCTCCCCCCACCCCTGAATTACTTTGTGAGAGGGGGGAGGGGGTTTCGGCAAAAAGAACTCCGTCCGAAATTCGGTGGTCCGCCGCGGTGTTGTAACGGTTACGGTGCTTGGCTGCTGACCCGAAGGTCCCGGGTTCGATCCCAGTCGCGGCGGTCGCATTTCGATGGAGGAGAATTGCAAGAGGCTCGTGTATTGTGCTATGTCAGTGCATGTTAAACAACACCAGATGGTCCAAATTTCCGAAGCTACGGCATCTCTCATAATAATATTGTGGTTTTGGGACGTTAAACCCCAGCTATTATTATTGAAATCTCGGTGCTACATATGCTCGTGGAGACACCTTTCCTTGTCATGTCCATATGATGTGTTTCCTATCCCTTTGGCAAGGTTTAGCCTGAACTATTACAGGTGACAGGCGCGCGACGCCGATTTCATTGGCCGTGTGAAAATGTGCCGTCGCGCACATGCGAGCAAAAATCGCTTGAGTCTTCAGCTCTTTTGGCAACGAAATGCAAGTGCAGTTCAGCGTCTTTGCCGTGCACGCTACATTAAATGGGAGAGAGACAGAGAGAGAGGCGTATATCAACAGGCTTAATGTGAAAGCCAAGCCGCTAAGCGCACTAAAAGAAATCGCGTTAACAAGGTGCCCCTGCGCCAAAACACGAGGAAAGCATCGTGCGTACAGGCACTTATGTACGCTCTTAGTGGTCATTACTTGACAAGTGACGATAACATGGGCTTAACATAGCATGAACGTTATAGTTTATTGACATGTATACTCCCTCGAATTTTTTGCAAAGCTTATGAATTGGGCCCGTATGTTTCCAAGAATGGGGATGCTTACGGCAAACTTAAAAAAAAAATGCGTTCTTCCATCTTACTGTCCTTACCGATCGTGAGTTTTCTTTTTTTTCTTCGGGATGTTTACTAATTGTGTAATCCTCGCTGCCGTTATCCCATAAGAATGACCCGCATTGAAATGTGACGGCGGTGGAGCTTTAGAATCAAGTTAGTTGAAAAGACAGACAAAACACGGCAAACACGGGCACAAGAGAGACAAGAGAGACAAGTCAAGAGAGACAAGTCAAACAAGTCAGACAAGCACAAGAGAGACAAGTCAAGACACCATAAACGCCTTCTTGTGTCTGTGTTTGCACTCCCTGTCTTTTTAACATGAATACCTGCGAAGTGGCTGAGCTCTCTGTTATTCTAATCAACTTATCCACATCGCACTCCTTTGAAATGAAACTTCGGCTAGAGTTTGCCACTAATGCTCCGTCATGCATGCCTAAGATTTCGATGCACAAGCAGCAGTAGTGCTTAAACGCGATCTATAGTTTTTGGCCGGCTTAGATGCAGTAGAAACGCGTTTAAATTGCCACATTCTGTGCTAACCTGTGTTTTCATGTATAATATGAGAAGTCTTTTTGCTATTCTTTCTGTAGAGGGGTAAGCAACATTTTAAGCTCGGCGCTTATGCGCCCATCTGTCTGTGCCAAGTTCATGTGACCGCATGGACTTTGTCAAGCCATTTTATTGATTTTAGTCCATGCCCCCCCCCCCCCCCCCCCAGCAACCCGCCACGGTGGTCTAATGGTTATGGTGCTCGACTGCTGACCCGCAGGTCGCGGGATCGAATCCCAGCCGCGGCGGCCGCATTTTCGATGGAGGCAAAAATGCTTGAGGCCCGTGTGCTTAGATTTAGGTGCACGTTGAAGAACCCCAGGTGGTTGAAATTTCCGGAGCCCTCTGCTACGGCGTCTGTCATAATCATATCGTGGTTTCGGCACGTTAAACCCCAACATCTGTATTTTTTTGCGTTCTGGCGTTGAAATAAAGTTATCTGATTCGATTGAATTGATATTCGTTCGTTTTTTTTATAGATCGTTGTTTTGCAGGCTGTTGGCGTTTAATACGTAGGGCACCAAGAGACAAAGGCCAACCTAGTTTGGGCATGCAGCAACGCGATATGACCCGTCTGAGTGTTCTGTGGGCGTGTTCGGGCACTTCGATCCGTCCGAGTCGATTAAATTACAAAATGAGGGGTGACACACCATACCAAAAGTGTAAATGAATGTCATACTTCGCGCTGTTTGTCAAGGCTGTGAACGGCGGTGGCTTGGAAGCTGTGCAGGAGACGCCACTCACTGTGTTCAGCCGCGAAGAGACGTTTGCAGTACTGAAAAAAAAAATGTTTTCCTAGGGGCTCTCGGAGAGCCGTCTCCTGTCGCAGTAACGAAGCTATCTATTTTTTTTTTATTTCGCTTAAGGCATAATATTTGTGGCGTTACTGTGGGCTGTAGGACCTGCGGTGGTGTATGAAGCCAAGTTCATCACCAGAATAACAGAGAGCTGAGCTAGTTGGTAAGTATTCATTCTAAAAAGACGGTAATTCGGTTATTAAGGTTTTACGTTATGTGGACGATTACTTGATTTTTTGTAGTGGTGAGGACTTTGAAACGGTGGTAACCTCAGTGAGCGAAAATTTTGAATGAAAGGGAGGAGGGCTGAGCTTTACTGAAGAGGTGCCTCAGAATAATGGTATACAATTTCTAGACATTTCCTTAACGTTTCAGAAGAACCACGTGTGCTGGCAGTATTCTCCTAGATCTTCGAAACCGCTGTTAAATTTTTCGTCGAAGCACTCGAAGGTTGTAAAAAACGGCATCGCCATGTCTTGCCTTAAGTCAGCCCTCACCAAGTCGTGTGAGCACAAAATGAGTGATAGCTTTAACGCACAGGTTACGCGCCTTTTAGATGTACATTATCCTCGTGATGCAGTGACCACTGTCGCTGAACGTTTAAAGAAGTCCATTATGTTAGGTCTGAGCATGGTTGCAGAAAAATGATAGGAAGAAACGTGTCGTACGTATACCGTACATTTATTGCGTATCTCACAGGCTAAAGAAAGTAGGAAGTAGATATGGCGTTAATGTTGTTTTCACGGCTGCCAATAAGCTAGGTAAGATTTGTGCCGCTGTGCAGAGGAAGAATGAACGAGTAAAAGAAAAGAAGCGGACCGATATTCGTTTCGTAAAACACGCCAACAAATTCACTGATTGCCGTACAAGTGTGGTGTATAAGGTCCCTCAGCTGTGGGCGCTTCTACGTAGGACAGACGGGCCGATGTATTAACCAGAGATTATTGGAACATAAGAGGTCGCTAATTGGAGGCTCACCTTCTAATCTATCTTTACATTGTCGAGATTGTAAGTGCACACCAAAATTCGATGAATGCGCAGTGTTGTACCGGCATAGCAATGAAGAAACGCGCCTGATGATTGAAGCATATCATATCGAGAATAGTAGTAGCGCATGCGTCAACCGACCGTCGATTAACTTGCATAAAGATGAAATCAAATGCCTTAACAGTTATCTTCCAAGTAGACCCCCACGCGTGCCGGATTGATAGGTTCGCCTGTTGCATGGGCATGCGCAGATAAGTTTTCGTGCCTTCTTTCTTTTTCCGCCATTGTGCGTCTCTTCAGTTGTTAGTCGGCGTTTGTGCTGTCCTGACTTCTTTCTTGTGTCCGTGTTTGCGCGCCCTGTCTTTTTAGAATCATCACCAGAGTTCAATCGCTGAATTCTGCACCCCCTCCCCCCTTCCACTTTGTGTGCGTGCCTTTTAATACACGCCGAGACGTTTACAGCTTTACGGTGGATACATTTCTGTTGTTTGACCGCAATTTATTGTGTTTTAAAAGATGCTAACGCTTTCTGAAAATACATGTAATGCAAATAGCAATGAAGACAATGTCCTTGCACGCATTGACATGCCACAACAAGCTCATCTATCCCAAGAGCCTTCGCCAAACATTAGCCTGTTCAGAGAAAACGCGCATTTGATAGATAAAATTTTACGCCTCAGTGAAACTGTAGGTAGAAGCACTTAATTATGATGTTGCATGGCGCTAAGTGGGCTATATCAAGCACAGTAAATATAAGGAAGAGTGCGTTGTCACGAAGAGTGTTGTAACCGATCTAATATCTTGGGATGCAACAAACGTTATATTTTACAAGTGCTCCAAGTTCAGGTACATAGCGCTATCGTGTTTGGAGAAAATAGGCTCGGGAACTTTTTCTCGGGCTGATTGCTTCGTCGCAATCAACGAGAAATCCCAACACGAACAGACGTGAGCAAGAACTAACGATTGTTCACTCTGTTTTCGTCTTCTCGTTTACGAGCTATAGCTTTTCGTTCTTAGCTAAGAACTGTTCATTGCTCTTTTATGTATATAAATGAACAGTGGTCCAACGTCACATCAATCATCAGGGCCAAAATACTCTGACGCGGCACAAAAACGAATTCACTGGATTTTTTGATCTCCTGATTTTCCTCACGCGTTATTCATTTAAAAAAAAACAGAAAAAGAAGGTAAATGATGCAAGCATACGTCAATGTGATAAGTTCGTGTTCCTGTTTACAGTTGACTTGCATGAATTTTATTTCGCGCGTATGTTGCTGTTTGCGGCGTAGTTAGCTATAATCATCGGCATCGACGCGTCTCGGTGGCTCCGCTACTTCTGAATTCGGTTGAAATCTGTACTTTTGTGCAAGAAACGCGTTGCTTTTTATGAAGCACAAATACGGCGTCTGTGTGCGCCGCTTATTCATTGTTATTGGTATCTTCTTCTTCCATCACGTGCTGGAGCCATTTTTGCTGCCGCTTCTGAAAGGCATAGTCTTTTCCAGCCAAGAAAACAACCTTGACTTGTCAGGGACGCGCGAGTTCCTTGTTCTTGCATACATATACGAGCGTTCTCTAAAAGACGAATTGCTTTTGCTGAACAGCGTGTAGGAAATGCGTGGTTTCGATGCTGTTGCCGTTTCAGTGATCAATATCACAACGACTTTGAGCGTTTTATTGGCGCGAGTGCGTGGAAACTAACCCACCACCTCACTTCGCTAAACATCCGCATATCTCTTCGCTGCCCTTCGCTTTCGAGCTGCGTCTTCATCGCCCTCAGATAATGATCCCTTCGCGTCAGTCGGTAATGCGACGAAGGAGGTTCGAGTATCGAAAATTGAGAGGTCCTTACGTTTGATAGACGCGCTTTTAATTAGGCTGCCTTCAACCGCAAACTTGCCTTAAAAAGAACAAAAAGAAGTGGAAGAGAGAACGAAAGAAAATAGTCAGTATACTCGTTATCGTCTGCCCGTCGCTCGAAATAAGCTATTTATCTTCACATTTTCCTTTGAGTTTTGTGTCGTCCCTCTGCAGAAGCAGCTAAAGGCCACACTGCGCCATTTTTTGTTTCGTACGCGTCCGAGCGTAGCCAATGTACAGCCGACAGTAATCAGAGTGAGTGTATAGAGGGACCCGAAAACTGGTTACCGACAACTGAAAATGTTCACTTGACCGCCTACCGTACAAGCCCCAACGTGTTGGCGTTAATGAAATTATATGCTACTAACTGTATTTAGGGACGCGTTGCTGTCCATAGGTCTACATCTTTTCTGTTTTCTGTTTCAGCTGCATTTCCGTGGAAAGGTTGAGATTTATATCGCTTCGGCTGCTCCATTCCTTTAAGTTCTGTAGTGAAAAAAGAAAACAAAAAGTGGTCCAACATGCTAGTTGTGCTCAAAACGATGATTGTATTACAAGCAACGATTAAAATCGGTTCTAAAGTTCACACGCAAAACAACTTTTCCGGGGGAGTCAACAAAATGCACATTTTTCCGGGGCAAGTACAAATGACGTCCGTCATGTATCCGCTACTCCAAACACGACACTCGAGCACATGGACACAAGTGCACCGAAAAGACGGGCACAAGGAAATAAAATTATGCGAGATTCCAGAAAAAAGAGATCCGTCGACAAATACAACGCAATGGAATGTGCCATAATCATTTTAACAAAACTGATTGTTGGGCATTAGTTGGCTTTCCATGATCACTAGTAGACGCGAAAAAGTACACAGAATGTAAAGGGTGGCCAACAGGTTGGCGCTATCATCAACTGTTCATTTCTGTGGCACTCACCAAGTTTCTATACATGTTCTCATATATATTGCTGCGCACGTGCAACGTCGCCGAACAAATAAAAAATACAAAGGTAAGAGCACGTGTAGTTTAACAAACCGCAACCAATTAAGGGCCACGCATGTCAAATGGAACACTGTATAGAAAATCGCATGCAGAAGCAAAGTAATCGAAGTCTCGCTTATACAATGACCATCGCCCTTCTTGATGAAAAACGCTTCCAAGGCGAGCCGAGAAGAGCAGCTCTTGCTTTTGTCTAAACTCGTGGTTTCACGAAAAATCGGCTCACACCCTTATGTAGAGATGTGCGCAACTAATTGCGCATACTTGTTCCCTTCCTTATTTTTTGTGCGTGCTTCCTAAGGAGGTCATTAATGCATCTTTCGGTCTGGCCAATGCAAATTTTTTCACGCGACGTGGGATTGTGACAGAAATGAAAATTTAATGGTTGCGCCAGTCTCTTGTCCACCCTTTACTCTATGTGGGTCCTATTTTTCTCTCGGTAAGGGGGTTTCTGCAGAACTAAGTGCCCCGGGTATAGAATACAAAATGGTATCAGGAAGAACCGCGGGTTCATGACTACCAGAAAGCGTGAATTGATGCTACAGGCACATTGCACAGAATTTCATAAAAAGTAGGGAATATCCGACTGTTAGTGAATCTGATTCTTGCAGCGTTCACGACGATAAAACTTTGTGTACGTGGACGTTCTTTCTCCTTACAGAACTTGATATATTATCTGTTTGTCTCTCTCTCTCCCTCGCTTCTTGCTTTGTTTTCGGGGCTCTTTTGTCTTCGTGTGCGCGAGTGTTGCTCTTCTAAAGGGGAGCACGTGGTCCTTGTTTTACGAGCTACACAGAAACGTGTGTGTGTGTGTGTGTGTGTGTGTGTGTGTGTGTGTGTGTGTGTGTGTGTGTGTGAGAGAGAGAGAGAGACAGACAGACAGACAGACAGACAGACAGACAGACAGACAGACAGAGAGAGCGAGAGCAAGAGAACTTTAAAAATTGTGCCACTGTACCTTCGCATCATCTGTTATTATCACATTTATTTTTTTTGTTCTTCTTTACGGTGCCATAGAAGGGTGGGAGGTTTGCATTTTCCTTTTCAGTTGATGGGGTAGCTAGAGAAAAGGGATAGTAGCTGGTGCTACCTACCGGCATGAAGGTGAAAAAAAAGTTACACCAAAAAATTGACTAGTGTCTATTATAATCAACAGGGTGAATAGCATAACGGTGACTCGGCGACAGTCCGTAAGCTTTGTGAAAAAGTGCTTGCTCGCACGCGGAACATCCTTAACCCTTTGTATCCCACGACCAATCCAGTTGTGCAAATAATAATTTTTTGCTAATATGCAATTACGATGCATATTAAAGTGGGAATAAACCGAAAACCTGGAATATTTAATTTTAGTTCTAGAAGAAAACAAGTGTCCACACATGTGGACGCTGGGGACACCAGTTACACTGGTTCTATCATCCTTCGTTATTGCACATGAGAAGTTTGCTTTCCAACGGCGCTGTTTCAATGCATTAATCATTATCATCATAACTACTTGCCATAATCAACGCCTTAATCATCAGTTCAACGCGTTCATTATTATCATATACCATCATCATGATAAACATTCACACTGGCCACTTGCTGCTCTGATTCAACACTTTCATCATCATCGTTTATTATCGCCATCACCAATGCGTTAATCCTCATGTTCAACGCTTTCATCATCACCCTCACTATCACCATTCAAGGCCCATTTGCTGGCCCACAGTTCTACGTCGTGTTTCGTCATCATCTTTATCGGGGTCGATCATCATTACCAATGCGTTCATGGTGACGTTCAAACTGAATGCTTTCATCATTGCAGTGGCGTCAGCAGTGACAGCAGGGACACTAAAGAGCAAAACGATTTTTCTCGTATTAGTAAACTACTCTTTCACGATACCAAAAACACCACGCTTGCTGCGAGAAGACGCTTAGCAAGCGAGGAATCGCGCAAAAAGAAAATGTGGCTGGCGAGGCCACCTTGAAGTTTTCGCACCATTCACCGTGACGTCCATATTTTGACGGCGCCTACTAGGCCTTACGTAGTTCCTTAATGGTAAAAATAAAGTACACTGTCCTCTGAGAGGGCCATAGAGTTAACATACCAAGCTTGAGGAAATTTTGTTGCGCCAATGGCGCCAAAATACGATAAATAGACTTTGATATCCGTGACCTCACGCGTGGAGATTTTGGCGCGAAATTTAAAAATGAGACTTTGAACTTAATTTTATCCATTGCTAATACACCTATGATGGTGAAATTAACGACATTATAGTTCTCAAACTACAACTTACCAGTCTAAACCGATTCATTGTTTCTCTTTAGTGTCCCTTTAAGGAATGACAGAGTCTATGTGCTCCTCAACAGTTCGAGGTCACGTTACCTGTAAAAAAAAACGTAAAGTATGATGTCGTTGGTTGTGCGGTACGTCGCTTTCGACCCTTGCTCTGGCAGTAGTCTCGCTGGAAAAATAGTGAGAGCCGCGAAGCGGAAAGGTGTAGAATACTGCCCCCCCCCCCCTCATACTGCCCCCCTACACACGCACACACAGTGAAACGGGACAACCACTGATACTGGCGAAATAGCAATATTTGTGCAACGCCAAGCAGAGCCTATAGCCTTTCATTCAAATTATACGGCGGTGGTATGACGTCTGTTTCTGCCCTTGAGGAATGCTGTCCGCATAAAAAAGAAAGAATGTAGCATAGTTTTTGTATTTTGCCCTTTATTAGTAGGGTGTTTTAGAATAGCGTAGGCGATCGAAGCTTTGCGTTAGCGTTTGCCGCCACTGCGCATGAGTCGTACTCTATCCTCTACCGTATCCCGGTTAAGTGATGGAAATAGCGTGCGTACGCAACGAACGCTATCTTTTCGTACTCTATTCTAAAACTGCCTACTGCCAGTGCCCAGCGTATCATGTACGCTAAGCTAAGTTTAATGCCCCAAAATTCCAATTAAATGTTTTAAGCTTGAAGCAAGTCCAAATATTGCATTTTTTGATAATCTGGATACTCTAGAGTGAGGTTTAAGTTGTGTGTTGTTCCATTATTGATTCATCATTACACCAATTGAGGCTTAACTGAAATAAGATTTCACATTTATTTATTTAAAAAAAAACACTCTGCGTGGCTTGAAAATAAAGGTGAGCAATTTGTTCCAAATGTGACCCAAATCTGTGACTCATACGACAGAGCGCGAGCTGATAACTGGAATTTGCTAATTAAAAAAGCGTTGAATATTAGGCCAGTTTCGATTAACATATTTGTCTGTTTTATTGCTACCTAGAAGCCCAACACGAATTTACGCGTATTCGCTGGATTTTGCTGTTTAGTTATGCAGAACGGGAATATTTGCACTGGCAGTAATTCGTAGGTCAAGATATCAGGGGTATATATATATATATATATATATATATATATATATATATATATATATATATATATATATATATATATATATATATATATATATATATATTTGTAGCGAAGCATTCCTACTCAGTAATGGGTCGTCCTGTCGAGCGCCTTCCAGTGGGGTCGTTCTCTTCTCTGAGAGCACGCCCCTCGTGCAGAGAGTCGGCCCCGCTTGCCTGTCGCTGCCGTGCGCCTTCGCTGAGTGCCCGTTAATAAACTCTTGAACATATATATATATATATATATTATATATATATATATATATATATATATATATTATAGATATATATATATATATATATATATATATATATATATATATATGATACACCTAGTTGGTCGGTGTATAGCTGTGTACCGCGAGCGGTCTGTCTCTGTGGTACAACTAAATTTTATTCAGCGAAAGATGACATATATACAGTGAGCATGAAAAGACACCATATTGTCCAAAGATGGTCACGTGAACGCTTCAATCACTGACTCACAATCTAGCGTCTAGATATTGCACTTCACAGTCAGCAAGCAGCACCGACGGATCGCTGACACATCCACGTGTTTTCTTTATCGCGTAAGCCTTGTAGAGCTCTTGTGTATCACGGTCCTTATGACGATACAAAACCCTGGTTCTTTCCAGAAGTAGGTGGCACGCCTTCTTTGTCTCCTTTTCACAGTCCCTGCAGTGCTTTGCCTCGTGGGAATAACCACTTTAATCAGCATCGGGACACTAGACGAAATGGGAACAATAATCGCGATTTTTTGTGCTTCTAGAGACGTGCCGCCTTGGCGCCCAGCTATATAGCCATGGGCTGTACTCGCCTAGAGTCTGTACAGGTTACGCCATAGCGTACAATGCACACCTACAGCATACGGGCTCACTCGAGTTCTTTCGAAGTGAACGTCCTTTATTTTAGTCCGAAGGATCCTTTACGCAGGAGTTTCGCCGTGGGCACACAGTACTCAAACTCAAACAGTACGGAGCCGTCTCCTTTGTATGTTTTCTGTAAGAAACCTCGCAGAACAAATGGAGCGGCTTCTTTCGATTGAAACTGATAAAACGCAAAAAAGAGGTGAATTTGATCATTGAAAAAAAAAAGAAAGAAAGAAAAGAAAGCCGTACTGATTTACACCTGTCATGGAATCCATACAATTTTAAAAGGACGATTGCTGACGGTCCACTCCGCTCACAGTCCACTTGCTCATACGTTGCGCTGAACTCCCCTTGATTTCGCTTTTTAAGCGCATCTGTCACTCGGCAACAGCTCGCACTTAGGTTGGCTGCAAAGGTTCGGTCGGCTCAATAGAGTTAGCTATAGAAAACGCTTTGTGCCGTTATGGCCGTGTCTTTCCCTATCGCTACGAGCGTACCGGTATCAGCCCTCGAACACCGAGGCATTTCACTTAATTTTGTATGCTACGTGCATTCTTAGATACGTGGTTGTGATGCACGCGCGAGGTAGCAAGCAGTTTGTACGTGCGGAAATAGCCAGCGCGGTGTCCTTCGGAGGCAGCAATATATCAGCTGCGTTTCGCAAATACGAATAGTTCTCTGAGCTGCTGACCAATCAGAAAGAGACAGCAGGCGTCGTCAAACGATAAAAACGAGTCTGCAGAAGGCCCTTCTCTGAATCTCCCACGAGAGATCCAGACAGTTGCTGAACGAGAAGGAACGATGCGAAATCATAACACGACGTATAAGTATACCGGGCGTATCTGTATACGAATACCTCAAGTAATATTTAAATATGGCTTAAAATAAGAGTGCGCTCCCGCTGGAGGCATGCTGTGAGTGGTGACAACCATCTGGTGATTGGTGATGCATGGTGATTAGTCCACAATTAACGAAAATATGAGTGAGCTTCTTGCGCAATATTAGTGTACTTACTGTAATAGGGAGATTGACGCGGGCTCTTCTTAAAAGCCAAATCAGCTTTTGGATCTGGAAAAATGCGATTATCTGCAGAAATGCGGCATGACGAATTCATCGGTCTCAGAGCACGCGGTAACCAAAACTGGGCGCAGGAGCGCACGCGTGGACGCGCCACTTGAAGTAACCTTGCTGCCTACGTCACCGTGCGACAGGTGCCAGCGCTGCGCCACTACACGCTCCACGCGACGCTGACGGGGCGGCGGAGCGCTGATGGCCCGCCGTTCGGTTACCTAACAGCAATGGCCTCGAGGTACGCGGCCCCGCGCGCATTTGGGCTCAGTCTTGCTTCGCGTGCTCTGAGACCGATGAATTCGTGATGTCGCATTTCTGCAGGTAACCGCATTTTTGGAGATCCAGAAGCTAATATGACTTTAACGAAAAGCCCAATTTCCACGTTACAATGAGCCCAATACTCTTAGTAGCCTAAAAGTTAATGAACAGACCTTTGCTTGATAGGGGCGAATTGCCCGTATCACCCATGACCAAATGGTTGTCGCCATGCATGGCGTATCTCCTGCGGGAGTGCCCTTTTATTTCAAGACACCTATTGTGAAATATCGCTTAGTGAGTTCGCATACAGCAGGTACAAAGATACCTTCACATATAATTGTATACCGTGTTTTGCGTTTCAGTGCACTATTTTCCAAATCTAAGAAAGCTTCGTTCATACAGACAGAGATTAGAGATGCGTTCGGCTTAATTTAATTTTAAAGAGTATCTATCAGCGATGGGTGCATTATGTGCCACGCTTTGAATTCTGAGCCGGCAGCGCCATTAAACTATTCCCAGGTTGCCGCCTTGAAGAATATTGTTGCGATTGCTCTAAAAAGAGACGGATGATGCATTCGTCGGCGCAACTGCAAGAGCAACGGAGGCTACACGCCCGTCCTGTACAAATGTCTTCTATTATATTTAGTGCTCTTTTTATAGGTATGCAAATGCGAAAACTCGCCCATCTTTCAAAGACAGGGAACATCACTTATAGTTGGTATTCTGCGCTTTTATTCGCGTGGCACACATTAGCGTCAATAACTCGACCCTTTGGGAACAGGGCTGATATAGCGTTCTTTATTGCTTCGCTCTGTTAGGTATTGAACTCTAATGGAAGCGGGGTCTTGAACGCCAAATCAGCAGCACGAGGACAGCATAATGGAAAGCGCCGGCCAAAGAATGAGGTATAGCTGCCGTTGCGGTATAGTAGCTGTGCAGTTGCGCACTCCAGGACAAGACCTTATAGCAGTATAGGGAAAAAAAGAAACTGAAAACACTATACGTGCTCTCCAACATGACAGATGTGTCTGCATGTCAGACATTAAGCAGCCATTTATTTACTTTTCACCGGTTTCAGAAAAACATATTTCTGCGGCAACGACCCTCGCTCCAGGTGCCGTACTCCATGAAATTATCGTTCATCTAAACTGCAGGCTGTACTCTGAAGGCGCTTAGGCCTTTAGGGATACGTCTTCGCAATCGCTTGCTGTATACACGCTCAGCACAGTTTCTTTCGGAAATGCGTTGTGAGTACAAAATATAGTATCGCACTACAGTCGGCTACAACCTATGAATACATAACTCGATCGAATCCCGGTCGCGGCGGCTGCATTTTCGCTGGAGGCGAAAATGTTTGAGGCCCGTGTACTTAGATTTAGGTGCACGTTTAAAAGAACCCCAGGTGGTCGAAATTTCCGGAGCCCTCCACTACGGCGTCTCTCATAATGATATCGTGGTTTTTGGACGTTAAACCCCAGATATTATTATAATACATATGAACTCCGCCCACAAAACTGCGGTTCGCTTGACACAGTCGTGTATCTGCTGATGTAAACGGGGTTCTGCCCAGAGGACCGGAGCCAGCCAGAGTCCCGGGGAGATGTCGAGGAGAGGAGCCCGGAGCTGTTAACAGTAACGTTTATTACATATTTACAGGTAGCGTGTTGCTACATGATGGGGTTAGCATCATGGAAGCTCTCGAGGGGAGCTCCTCGTAGCTTGTGAGAGCTTGAGAGAACTTGTCGGGAGCTCGTCGGGAGCGCATCGGCGCTCGCATTTTATGTCCTGGTCTTCCCAGGGTTCCCTGTAGGAAAAAACAATGGAGGCCAGGACAGTCCAATGAAAATTTCCATCTTCACCTCCGCCCCCAAAAGGGGAAGGTGAAACGCTGCCTCCTTCCCAACCCACGAAAGGAGAAAGAGGCACATCCAGTTCGTCCCATGGCGAGGGAAAAACACTGCCCACCGCGCACACACGGCACAGCACGAAGACGTTGAGCCTTACGTGGAAGTCAATTTCGTAGTCTGTTGCAATGATGGGTATGCGGCGCCAGGCAGGCCACGTGTTGTGGAAACAGCGGCAACAAGGCGCCACGGGGAACGTGGGAAATGCATCCGCAGACGGTTCCCAGACGCTGGGTCCTTTGTCCGGGGCACCTTGACGACAAAGCAAGCCGCCTCGACGGCCAACAACTCTTCCTAAACTGTCAGTTGGTCAGGCGTGCCCAAAGGGTTTTACGAGGGGCGCAGACAACCTGAGAATATTAGACGAACGACCTTCGTGTTGTCACCGCTCTTGGGGCATCTCTGGAACCGCTGACCCGGAAGAAATCAGGGTAGTCTTAGCCGCAACGTCTCATGCGTCAAAGCGGCGCCAAGCCAGGCAGGCCGATCATAACACTGCGTGGCAAAATTTGACCACTTCACGAAAATAACCGAACATGATTAGATGGAGCATATATGCATTGTTTTCTCTTGCGTGGAAGGGCGATGGCTGTGGGCGGACTTATTATGCCTATTCTTACATTGTAACCGAGTATAGTATTGTTCTATTGCGACATTTAGCATCCTACTATAAATTCAGCGTGTGCAACTAGTATCGCATGAGGCGAATTAATATATAGGAGAAAACCACATTTTTTTGTACTCTGAACGGAAACGCTCCCACTTTTCGTTTCGCAGCTGTCCGGATGTTTGCACCGGCAAGTAAAGAAAAAGAAAACAGTCACACGAGAGGGAACGCTTCGGTTCGAAGTAACCGTTGTCGGTGGGACGAAGCCGTAATCCATCGTCGTCTCAAACTCGCGACAAAGGACCAGTCTGGTTTCTTTCGAACATACGACTCATTTCCCATGAATATTTAAAGCTTCGGGGGTTTCGTTCGCCCGTGCGGCTGGCTGTGGCCTCATCACGCACTTAGCCCAGCTTTGCACGAGGAGTTGCGTGCGCAGACTCGGTTTCAATAAGGCCCCAGTTTGACGCGCTGATCGGGAAAAAAAGAAAAGGCCCTATAGGTTACCCCTCGTTGCGGCCATGTGGGCCCCGAAGTTCGTAAGCTTGATCGTTGAGTCGGGAAAGGTGCATGTGCACTGTCGGTGCCAAAATTGCTGCCTCGAGTTCCTTGCGGTCAGCCATAGTTGAAACGAGGCCAAGAGATTGGCCGGGCGCTGCGGATAAAAAAAAAAGAAAGAAAGAAAGAGAAAGCGGTGGTTGGTCCTAATACAAGCCCACAGATGTAGAGAATTTAAATTCTTTTGCACTTGGTGAAATATCTATACAGTGTAACCACTGTATGTCACCTCAGCGGGGTTTTAAATGTCTGGTGTCCGTTGGTCAGAATAGATATCCGCGAATGGCTTCTCAAGCATTAATGGTCAACCTTAAGTGAGTCAAAACTTTTTGATAAAGATTTGCATTGCATTTAAACTTCTAAGATGAGATAATGCGTCTTTCATAGAGAAATACTTTAAATATTCGTGGCTTCAAAAAAAAAGGACATTTTTAAAGTCTTGCGTTACGGTTAAGCACTCTTAATGAGGGCGCAGTCCGGACGCGCTAATGGACAGAGTAAAAATATATATATATATATATATATCGCAATCAAACCTTCCACTATCAAATCGTGTAAAGATGTCGGGTCACTCTTTTAGCAACCTCAGAGTGACGATACTAGAATCTGGATTCCGCACCAGCCATGACCGTGAGCTTCGCAAAGCGTACCTGATTCCTAAATTTAGCAGTCTCCTCTGTTCGTGCAGCAACCCAGATCAGATAGAAGCAGGCACGTAGCCAGGATTTTTTTTCGGGGGGGGGGGGGCCCAAGGCCTAATTATTCCAAAGAAAGTCTTTTCATGGCAAAAAGAAAAAAAAATTGCCCGGGAACATAAAAGGCTGGACGAATTTCGTCGGGGCCCGGGCCCCCTGGCCCCCCCCCCCTTGCCTACGTGCCTGGATAGAAGTAAATGAAATGTTTCGAGATCGTGGTTTGAGACGCAGAAATCTTTCCGTAGCAGACGGCCTCACTCATAGCATTGGACCTGCATTGTCGGAAAAGCGAAATTTTTTTTTAAATATTGATATGATGCGAAGGAGATGTTGTTGCACAAATAAGGCGCTGGCTACTCCTGAGCTCTTGAATGGATCGAGCATACAACACAACAAATAAACACACGAACAGTATGAGGAGGAAAAAAAGAATAAAACACACAGTCGCACATATCCCATTCCGTCTCGAGTTTTTTGTAGGGTAAAACAAAATTTTGTGAAGCTCTTTCCTAGTTAAGAGGCCATTGAAATGCATGCAAAAAATTAAAGGAGACGGTAAGTAGAACAGTTTACACGGCAGAACTATGTCCAGTACACTGGACAGTGGGATTTATTTGTTTCATTTATGGGTACACACATTCTGCTTTCTTTCATAAAAGAATGTTCCTTTTGGTCCTGTCAGAAGGTTGTCTTAGAAAAAAACAAAAGTTTGTTTTCACCCGAGAAAAAGAAAAAAATATTTTCTTTTTTGCTGGGGTCATGGGAAAAACAAACAAAACAAAAATTGACAAGCGTGCGCGCCTAGCGTCCACAAGCCAACCTACTCCGACGCCGTTCCCTCCTAGTCCTCCATGCTCTTGGTAGAATTCCCAGCATACCCCCGTTTCATTTTTTAAGACTGGTCTTCAAGAGTGTCACGCGACGCTCCCTCCTACTTTTTTTCTTCAATGTTTATCACGGTGCGCGCCAACTGCATCCTAGTGCCCAGTGTACTGGACATAAATGCATTCTCGCATTGCGAGCAAACTTCTCATTACAAAGGCTACCTTTTCGCAACGTTCCTTCGAGAGGACATAAGTTAGCTCGCATGACTTAAGCCTTATTTGAATTGCGCGAACTCCTGAAATAATTTCGCGTCCTTGAGCGCGCGAGTTTTCTCGTGGACGACGCGATTACTCTGAGGCGCCTCCATAGGAAATCGCGGCTGAGGGAGGACCTACGCTAAAAAAAAAGGTATTGCTAGCATCTTAGAGAAGCTGCAAAAGTTGTTTCGGTTCCGATTTTGGCTTTGCTTGTTTTTCTGCACCGCTTTTTTTCTTAAGCCCAGTACACTGGTCACGGGGTTGGCAAGGGAGATGTCAAACAACATCATCATAGCGTAAAAGAAAATGTCCGTAATGCAATTCATAAAGTCCGTAGTAATGTTTCCAGTCATCATGGAGATGAATCCTCACATACGGGCAACAACAGTCAAAACGTCACAATAACTAGGACATACATAAGTAGGGCATACATAGTCGAGTAAACGACTTTAAAGTAATAGGAACATAAGTCTTGTCCTCTTCCATATGGTCGTCGTCCTTTGACGAGGCCCATTATTTCATTTATAGTAACCACCCCGCCGACCTTGGCTGTTGCAGCTATATTGTTTACAGAGGTGCGTTCGCATCTTAATTGGGAAATTCAAGTTGGTCAGGCTTTGTAAATGTTATAACGCACGCGGCATTTCTTAGGTTTGGTTAGAAATTTGAGGTGCATGCTTTGGGGTGTCATGACTGATATTTACTAGATGACTAAAGCTTGAGGGGTTGGGTCGGAGGATGGGGAGGTAAACATATTATGTAGATGAAGCAGTTCACTGCATTACGATGGCAAAGAAATGAAAGGCTGCTTTAGAAAAAAAGAAATTCAGATTGCCTCATATCTTCGTCCAGGCTGCACTGTTATGAAAAAACCAAGCAAGAGCACCAGCTAAAATTGACCGGTCGGACCAGGCGCCGAGCACCGCTAAATAGGCGCACAAGTCATCGAATGCGTGAACGGGAATGGTTCCAAAGTCGTTTTTGAGCGTTTTTCGAAGACGTTGCGTTTCAAAGCGGCCGTACAAACCTAGAATGTGTGTTTTTGCGAGCAAGAAAACGACAACGATTTGAAAGTGACAAAACAGATTTTTGGATGCAAATGTGCTTAGAACGTGTCTCGTAAGTCTGCAATGAAATTGCCTCTGCCATATATATTATTGACAATCTTATACTGTTGAACCGTTATACTTCTGAGAGTCGGCTTAGATATATGAGTATGTACGTTATACAACGCCGTGAAGGAACAGCACTACGCGGAACGTCGCAGGCAAACAGCCGGCGTGCTCGTAGATCGCTCGAACCTCGAGCCGACGGCATCTGAATGCAGGTATATATGTAGGGGGCTGTGGCTCGATACGCGTAGTCGGGCAGTTCGTTGGCAAGATGAGGCCTGTGAATTACCTCAAGATACTTATATTCTAGGAGATGATATCAGAGGCTGCGGGAACTTCATCCCCTACTAAAAGTGCGTCTAATTACTCCAGGGCGGACAGCAAACGAATTAAGCGGGATAAGGATTAAAAAAAAAAAACGGTAGCAGCGGTAAAACTACGCGTGCACCACTCACGCCATTAGTGATGGAGGGCCTCGGCATGGGCATCACACTCGCGAAAAAGCTGCGTGTTTTCGAGTAATGCGAACGGCTGTTCGTTAACAGGGACTAAGGTGGGTGAGGGAGAGCTGGAGCGGTAAAGAAAAAAAAAATGGGAGAGAGTCTAAGAGGGCGCCGGCGACGCCATGCGAGAAGGGCGAACGTGCAACCCAAGCGATGCATTTTTGCTGTTCAAAACCTTTATTGTTGTTGTCGGTCGGCACGGGCTATGCAAATCGCGCAGCGGCAGGGCCTTACGGCCAGTTCAACGAAACAAACATGAGACGGCCCTTACGGGACGGCGGCAATCACTGCGCGTGTGCGTATGGTATTTGCGCTTTCCCTTCCTCCTTTATGCCGCCTTCCACGCATACTTTCTCTTCTGATCGCTCTTGAAGGGCGCCCGATTATGCGGCGGCTTCTCCGGCAACGGCACCATAAGAAGCGACAGCTTTGCCCACCCCCTCTTACATGTCGCTGCCCCCGCTCCCCTAAATTGTTCGACAACAGGCAAAAAGATAAACCCGCGCTGCGTCATGCTCACGCTTTCTTCAACCTATAACCACTCAATCAGCACGAACGACAGGCGAAGCTTGAAGTGCTTATAGTATAAGCATTGGACACGCACGCCAAGCACGCTGGTGGCAGGTTGATTTCGGCCACGCGGGTGTGTTTATTGCGCCGACGCGTCAGCGTAGAAGGGGTTGCGGGAGAAAAAGTAATAAGGAAAGGCGAGCAAAGCATGCAGGCATCCTGGTACGAAATTTCAGAGACTCATATATATAGTTAGCATATTTTAAAGCTTCGAGATATGCGCTGTAGTTATGGCCCTACTAAGCAGGAAGCTGTCTGACTACTAAGCAGTCGTCGTAAAACTAAGAGCCTTATAAATTATGCGCGCGAGCTGCAGCACTTAATCGCCGATATCAAGGAAGGTTAAAGAGCCATTTTAGTGACCACAAATCACAGAAAGCTTACTTGCGTGTACACGGGGCGAATGACGCGCGTAAATAATGCCGCGTACATTTGCCGCAGCTTATAACATGCGCGGAAACGCTTCGCTGATCGCTTTCGCCGCGTTCGAAACGTTGTAAGGGCATTATATAAGTTGCCGTATGACCTGTTAGAATACGCATAGACTCTGACAGAGGGAATCTGCGAGGATGCGTACCAGAATTAAGAGCTTTTTCCAAAACCATCAATGTACTCGTTGGAGAAAGCGCACGACTATGTACGGTCAGTGTTGAAGTGATAAGTATGTGCTGGCTGTCTTCATAAATTTTTTCGCCCCACCTTCGGGTTTTGAATATGCAATGGCTGGTTAAACAACGGCATTGCAACACCATCCTTAATTAGTATTGCTCTCATCGGGGTGAAACGAAAGGGAAAGCCGTAACTCAAGAAAAGGGGGTAAATTTATGTGCCGGTATCGCATTGCTTTTCCGTGTGTATGTAAGCTGAGTATATGTGTGAGTGCAATACGATGGCTTACTCGGTGAGGTGGCATCAGTTCGGCTACTTACCCAATAACAACAGTCGCCATTGGCACTGCACAAAGCTTTACACCAGAAACTTTCTGCAGTGGCCACCAGAAGTTTACAGATTGCAACACTAAACTCAGGGATAAGTACGTTCAGTGCAAGCAGTCTGCTGTGCATCGAATTCCGCTCTCCTGCGGAATAAATTGGGTTGGTCGAACGGGAAGGTGACCTAATGAACTTCTGAAAGACCACAATAATAAAGTTTAATGAACAAATGACGGTCATCTAGCCATACATTAACCCGCCACGGTTGTCTAGTGGTTATGGTTCTCGACTGCTGTCCCGAAGGTCGTGGGATCGAATCCCGGCCGTGGCGGCCGCATTTTCTATGGAGGCGAAAATGCTTGAGGCTTGTGTACTTAAATTTAGGGGCACATTAAAGAATCCCTGGTGGTTGAAATTTCCGGAGCCTCCACTACGAGGTGTTCCCCAATGACGCTTGCCCCGCATGCGGGGACGTAGCCACGCTAGCACATGCTCTGGGAGCGCAAGGCAACGTACACTAACCCCGATACTGCTTCGGCCAGGTGGTAGGCGGCCAGGATTGCCAATGGTGGCTACTTTTCGCCAAATTGGCGAATTTGAGAGGCCCGTGGCAACCTAAAATTATGAATGGCGACATGGCGAATTTTTGGCGATTTTCGGCTTAGGTCTCCACCGAGTTTTGAATCCTAAGCTCAGTGTCTTCCCCAACGAATGAGCGGCAACATTCTCAGTATTTTTCTTGGTTTTAGACCCACGAGTAGAATGTGCACATTACGCGTCATTCGGTATGTCCGTCCTGTAACTCGTGTGTACCTCCTCAATTCATCTAGAGAGATAATAAAACGTGTATTTGATGTTCTGTGAAAATAAGATCAGTGAGTGGGATCCTTAGTTCGGGATGCCATCTAGATGCAGGAGGTACTGGAACGTCCCTCAGCGACATTCTAGCAAAATGTAAGTCAGCAGACTGCCTTGCAAAACCTCGAGGGGGCAGTGATTGACTATAGGTTTATGGCTTTAGGTGCTTTAAGCTTATCTGAAGTTTCGCATCTGAAGGGGCAAGACGACGGGTTGGCCGCGTGTTCCGACCATTTGTTCCGCCAAAGCTCCAACTGCTCTGAATAGCTTGGTGACTTATTCACTGTTGCAGTACCCCCAGTTCAGCTCGCAAAGACTGTTTTGGAATAGCGAAGAGAGGCGGATACGCGGCTATTTCTGCAATAAAAATTATTTATTGAGGCATTTTTCACTGTTCTCGGTGAGCGTGTGCAATAAAAACAATTGCTATATAACATTTTACATTGTTATACAGCAATAACGCATCGGATTGACGCGTGTAGATATAAGTAACTATAAGAAAGGGTCGGTGATGTCCGGTATCATATTAGTTCACACTGAAAAGGTGTAAGACTCACTAATGACCGGTTCCTGTAAGAATTCTGTCGTGTTACCTTCAATAAACCTTTTAATCATTTTAATTCATATAAGGGTACGTAAAGCTGTCTACAAATAATGCTTTCACGGTTTTCGCCCAAGGTTTATACCACACTTTTAGCTTTGAAACGAGAGGACAGGGATGAAAGGATATCATGAGCGTTTCGTTCATTCACCCTTGCGCCACCACGCACATCTTGCGGCTAGTCGGAGAAGCAGCGCCATGCACTCCCATGGTGAAGCGGGCGATACGACTGGCATCGAGAAACGTCAATATAATTTAAGGGTCTTGGATGGTACTGTATTCTACGAGGCTATACGTGAGTGGAAATTTTTATTACTGGGTATGCCGCACGTATCTAGAATGGCTACTTTTTTGGCGAAATTTGTAAAAAAAAATGGCGACTTTTGGCGACTTTTTGCTCGTCGTTTGGCGACATTTACTCGAAAGTCAGTGGCAACCCTGTAGGCGGCCCTCCGCAGCTCTCTCCTGGCTGACCAGCTCTGGGCCGTCCAGCAGGCCCGCGGAGCGGCCGGCAGGCTTGGCCTGACGGTCCCGACGTGGGAGTCGCCCGCTGCGCGCTGACGCGCGCCTTGCAGGGCATCAATTAAGTTTTGCAACCAACCAACCACTACAGAGCCCCTCATAATCATATCGTGGTTTGGGACGCTAAGCCCGAAAAATTATTATTACTAGCTGCATTACGGGGACTGCGCATGTCAACCAAACTTAGGCGCATGTTCCATCATAGGCCGCACCTCAGACAAATACGCGTGAGAAATAATCCATACTATGGCAATGAGACGGTTAGACAATGGATGTGCCAGCATTCCTTCCCTGTCTTTATCTGACAGGGAAATTTGTTGTCTTGTGTCCAGTGTGCACTGACATAACGCATGATGCTTTTTATCATGTGTAAATACACATATCATTTCCTGTCAACAAATCAGTTGTAAGTAGCGCACCGTGTGCATTGTTCTCTTCGCGTGTACCCGTGTCATCATTTGCGCAATACTGTTTCACGAGCCACCAGAAACTTTTCATTTTTTGTGCACTACATGTTACAGTTCTGTTTGGTAGTGACAAAATAAGTATTCGAAAACAAAGGTATTGAGCGTCTGATAAAGTGGAACCTCCTATGTGGCTGTATTCCACACCAATAGGCAGAGTTCATATCACCTTTTTGCTTAACGTGCAATCAGATATGACATGACGTTTGGCGAGATGGTCGTATATAGCGCTGCGTTTCGTCATCAGTTGCCAAAAAATAGGGTTTCATTTTTCGTAACACTTACAGAGGATACCCAGCTTGTCCATGGGCTCTGAATCGATTAAACTCTTGCATGCATGTATACACACACGCACAACAGCATTGCACTACCAACTTCCTTTTCATTGAGTGTGCATTTCCTCGTAGTTACATGACCTAATAATGACATATTTATTCAATAGATGCGAGGATTTGTGACTAAAAGAGGCAATTTTATTGTTCGAATAAAAGCCTGCAGAATTCGGGCTAACATGTAATAAGAACGAGACTGAAAATGCCACCTGAGAAACGGTTCTTTTTTTAAGCGCGTCTCTTCCAGCACAAGGAGGAGGCGGAGACCAACAACGGCTGAGTGAAACTTGGCTGGGCGTGCTTGTTTCCTTCACCTCATCGCTAAAAAAAAGGCAAATATACAAAAATACGAACTTCGTTTTTTTTGTTTTACTTTTTTGCCGCTATTATCTGCTTCTCTGCGTGGCGACGTGCTGTGCGGGGAAGGTGAGCTGACGCAAGGGGTTTCAACATCTTCCCGATGTTGCCACTTTGAGGGCGAAATATATTTCCCTCGAGCACCTGCTCACCGTGACGTCCAAAGCAGTACGCACGACGTTGACGATGGGAAGCTTCAGGCTTGCCAACTATGGCATCAGTGACATCCTCGCGAACAGCTTGCCTGTTTGAAATTGAACACCGCCACAGCCATGAGTGTCTCGATCATGAAACCAACAAGCAACTTTACCTGGTTGCGCCGACGGGGGTACTCACTTTGTTGTTTGAATCGATGTTAGTGTGGATGAGGATCTTAAAAATTATGAGATAGCAATGAGACAGAATTATAATAAAAAAGGCAAAACAAACAAACAAAAAAACAACAATTGAGAACACGGTGACACATATAGTTGACACAAAATTAAAATTAACACATTAAATGTCAGAAAGAATGTAATTCGCGCGGCAAGGAACGACTGAACGCTAAAAAATAAGGCGAAAATGAAATTAAGGAAGAAAGTTGGGCTAGTTGGTCCCGGTGCATTATTTGTGACATTTGTATTCCACACGTAATCCAAAAAAGCGCAGTATACAAGAAAATACGCATAATGTTTACGCCACAAGCTGCTCTCAGTTCATTGCAGTAGGACTTCAGCCGTGTTGATGAAATACAATTTCTAGAGGTGCGTTTGTATTGCAAGAGGACGTTAATGAGCAGCCTCTATAAAGGGCGCTTCTTTCTTTCTTTCTTTCTTTCTTTCTTTCTTTCTTTCTTTCTTTCTTTCTTTCTTTCTTTCTTTCTTTCTTTCTTTCTTTCTTTCTTTCTTTCTTTCTTTCTTTCTTTCTTTCTTTCTTTCTTTCTTTCTTTCTTTCTTTCTTTCTTTCTTACCCTTAGCCACCCTAACGGCTGCAGCCAGTAGGACGAAAGACGAAAAACAATACACACATGCTATTACATACATGTACAGTCGATTTCTACCTTTCGGTTCCAAAAAGTATGTATATGTGCCTATACACTTTATGTGCCTATATAGACATTGCAATATATATAAGAATTTATTGCTGGCAAATTATGTCACCTGAAGTGTGTCACAGAGCCGAATTATCACTCTCTATGTTGAGAAAAATACGGACTAACATTCTTTTAATGTAGATTACACGATAGCTATATCTGTAAGACAAGATTCCGCTGCCCCGTGGTCAAGGCTATGTGATAAAGAGTAAGGCCGAATAAGTCCTAATCGTTGCCTTAGAGCCTGAAGAGGATTACTATGCGTGTACTTAGTCCAAGTCTTTCTTGACGGAGTAAAGACATTTATTAAGTTGCAAGCATTTGCATGCGCAGTTCTCTTTGCTGTGACACATAATAACGAAGGCGACAGACAATCTGTATGTTGTAGACAAACTAGACTTAACGTAAAATGCTGCGTTCGCGACTACACGGTTGTGGAGCTCGTGTACGTGGATTATCGTTTTAAAACCTGGCTGCGCAAACTAATGCTGTGGTACTGGGAGAGGCGCGAGTCGCAATCGCTAGTTGCAATGAATACTTCCTCCTCCCGACTATTCCGAGGATAAAGCAGCGAGGCGGCACAACGCCTCATTTATAGAATAGTATGCCTCGCGATATCTTATTTGCACAGGAAAGTCAACTACAGCTACTGTGCGTATGATTTAGCATAGAACCTTAATTACATACAGCGACGCTCTCGTGTCAACTGTATTGCGGCAGCGGCTTATCTCCGAAAACCTTGCCGTGTTACAGGTGTTAAAGGGGCCCAGTTGTTGCCATATAGGAGTGTGCGAATAGTGAATTTTGGAACCGAATCGAATACGAATTGATTAGTGATGACGCCGAATCGAATATGAATACTAATCGAATACAGCAGCATGACGGCAAGTTGGGCCAGTTGGTTAACATTCATGTTTCAAAATTTGGTTGACGCGCACCGAAAAACACAGACTAGACTGTCTGCTTCTTCTAGTATGTGTTTTTCGGTGCGCTTCAACCAAATTTTCAAACATAAACGAATACTCTTCGAATAGTTTTCGGATAGTAAGACAACCATTTTCAAAACAGTCTTAGAACTCAAGAAAGGGAAAATAGAGAACCATCCGTTTGTAGCGCGAAGCCACCGACGAAATCCATGCGGATTTCTCATAAAGAAAGCTTCTCGGTAGCTGGCAGAAGGGTTCTTAATAGAGGTGTGCGAATATTCGAAAGCTTCGAATATTCGTCGAATATTACATTCGAAATATTCGTATTCGATTCGAAAATCGTGTATTCGAAAAGTTTCGAATATTCGATAACTTCGAATATTCGAAAAATTCGAATATGCGATTCGATTATCATGCATAAAATAACTCGTCTTCCACATTTCTGCTGCGTTCGTATAGCTAAAAACGTTGCCGAGAGGAGCGATAAACATCGTAAGTACACGGAGGCACGATATCTGCCTGCGACAAGCGCCCCAATACGTATGATTTATTGCTGGTGCATCTCCGACGTGCAGCGCTGTTGGTGATCATGTAACCATAGATTTTCAATATTATGCGGCCGTAACATGTCGCACTACCACTCGTTCACTATGCGGGACCACTTCTGAAGAAAGACAGTGACCCATGTGACTGGGGCGGACTGTAGGCACCTTCAGGTACCCCAATCTGGCAAAGCTTTGCCCCATGTACCTCCCTATGCCAGCCACTTCTGTTCCAAGCGAGCGTGCCTTTTCAGTGGCAGGGGGGGGAGGGGGGGTGTCTCTGTTAGAAGGGAGCGCCTGCTGCCTGATCATGTGGAGCAACTCATATTTCTTCATGATAACATCTGGTCATTACTTTCATTGTGCCGTTATATTTGCTTGTGTTGTGATGTGCATTGTGCTAGCCTGGACATTGTGTTCTGGAGATAGCAGTGTATGTTGTGTTGCCAGTTAGGCTGTTAATGTTTTTTTTTTTTTCAAATAGCTACATGTTAAATAAAATATTGTTACTGTGGAGGCATTTTTCCTTTGATATTCGATATTCGATTCGATATTCGAAGGTGGATATTCGTATTCGATTCGTATTCGAAAAATTTGATATTCGCACACCCCTAGTTCTTAACCCTTCCGTCACCTTGCGGGATTCCGCAGAACTACTTTGTAATAATAAGTCTTAGAACTCCACATTTTATTTGAACAAAATATTCACAAAGTTTCGCCAAAGAGCATTACGGTTACTTTTAGCCGACTCAAGATACCACAACTATGAAAACTGAGGTTAACTCCTACATAGCAACGACCAGGGTCTTCGGAATATTTTGTACCTGTAGATTGAAATGCAGCGGTCACTACAGTAATCAAGGTGATACTTGGTCGCCTGCTTTTAAATAAAATTTAGACATAACGACTAAACAATTTTGAAGCGAACACTATACGAATACAGCTAAAGACGTAACTAAACGAATAAACCTGTCATCACAACATGGGCCTCGGCACCGAAAGAATGTAAACAGTGTTTAAAGATGAAGAGCAATTGATGCAAACACAACACTTGCGTCTTTTATTCATGAAGCTGAACGCAGTAGTAGTCCCCACCTTCAGTAATTACTAGATGAAGACGGGAACTGATTAATGCGATGCAGCTGCTGCGCAGTGAAAAGTGAGTGAGAGTGGAGTTTTCAGAAAAATCGCCTTCATCTGGTAATATAAATACATATAGCGTCGGTGGTCCCGTAAAAGCTTGAGATGCATGAAAATTGGTAATTTAGTGATTGAAAGAACAAAAAGTTACCTTTAGCTATTCCAAGGTTCCGTTCTTTTGGCGTTCTCCCGTCGGTGCTGATTGTTCGAAAACTATTCGGCATTTCGAATATTTACTATTCGACTCGATTCGTTATTCGAAATTTTCGAATATTCGCACACCTCTATTGCCATGTGCTTTCTTTTCTCCCGATTCTCGTATCTTTTTTCTTCTCTGTAGATGAGAGAGAAAATTCGAAATCTGGAGATAACATATCGTAATTCCCATTCGGATTGTCATGATGACAGTCATCGCCGTCCTGCTTAGGTCTAACTGAATGGCAAATACATGTGTCTGTGATATTTTGTTCCTCCTTTCTTGCGTGTACTGACTCCGTTACCACGCCGGTGTCATTGCGAAGCGGGTAAGAGGAAATTAAGAGCTTCATCCAAAGTGCGAAGCATTGATAGCGATAGATAGAGCATTATTACAACGAAACCGAATCCACAGCGCTTGCACGCACTAAATAATTACGTGGAAAAGCAACCTGACGCATAAAAAATTGGGGGGTGCTTAAGCTTCGCCTTTAAGAGTTGAACGCGAAAGCGATATCCTGCCCCTAGTGCGTACTTTGACCACTTAGTGCATACTTATTACTGTACGTTGTCACTCCAGAAGTTCAGATTGTGCATTACTGCAATGTAATTGACAAAGCACAAAGTGATCGCATATCCGCAGCACGCCGAGCTTTGGTGTCTGCCTTCTCGGCCTCCGTCTTGCGTGGTCACCCTCGTTGTCGTGCGCCACTTGACACTGATGCCCCACCAAAAACTCGCCGATGAGCAAGACACCGCAGTTTGATTGGCGCTTGTAGACGACACATAATCCATCACAAGCGTGTCAAGAGCCCGGTGGCATGAGAGAAGGTCTGTGCGCGTGACATTTTTTTTTTTCGAAGTAACAGTGCACCCACTACGTGTGTGTAACAGAATGCGCGTGTGCCTTTATGCAATGGGTAGCATGCTTTAAACCAGGAGCAATTATGCGCGAGAAACTTCTTCGAAGTTGCGAAGCACTCACTACGTGGTCTTAAAGGAATACGCGCAGTAATGTGAGCGCCTTTTGTAATGGGTGGCTGGCTTTAAACCACCAGTCGTTATGATAGTCACATCGTGTGTCGCCCCATGGCAGTGTACGCTTGTATCACGCAATATTACTGTGATATTACACCTCGTACTGTGACACCTGTATACAGGACGCGTATGTTTGTGAAGCATGAAAGTTACTTTCAGTGTAGTTCCAGGCAGAGGCGTGGCTGTGTGGTAGAACACCTGCCTGTCACGCAGACGACCTGGCTTTGATACTCACTCGGATCCAACATTTTTATTATTTATTTTATTTGCAGCTTTCTCGATTTTGCGGTCACGGACAAGATGATGACTTTTCGCTCACAATCTGTTTTTGGTTGGTTTTTCATGTAATCATGAAAAACCAACTAGCCCAATACCTCACTTTGCTCTAGTCTTGACTTACTGCCTCACAGCCATCCTGTTTGAGGGCGCTGCTTCCTGATGCGTGCTGCAGTCTAGTCACTTGTCATTTTTCAGATTTCGCGGGCTTTCTTTATTAGCCAAAAAAAGCGAGCACGCAATTAGTACGTTGTTGAAAATAGCGCAGTTAAATGTCATGTGAACATGCCTACATATGTCTCATTCAGATTTTAAGGATAAGGTAAGTATTTGTCGAGTTAGAAACATAATTAGCACTAATTAACTAAACCTCATTGACGAAAAAAATAGTAGTGGCTACTACACTATACAGGAAACAATATGCACTAGGTGTGCTTCGCGTAACGACATTCTTCTTTTTGTTAAATCGTGCTGCGTGATATTTGGGACACCCTGTATATACGCCGCTGGCTTGCAGTGGTCTCAAGTTTTGCTTATATATGCGTGTGGTCTGACTGGACGTATTACACTGTCTGCGCTTGTTACTAAGGAGAGAGGGCACCATTCTACCAAGCATGGCGTTGCTGGCAAGGAGGTGTGGATGAACTTGAAATTCCGATTTTACATACGTAAACGTCCACGACGTCTGGTAAACACTGATTACAGTGGTTTCAGGCAACTCCAAGTGTCACAACAATTTTCGGTTCGTTTTATGCGTGTAATGTCTTTAGCATTTATTTTTTTAGATATTTAATTCGCCCCAATGCAGAGCTAGGCTAGTGCAATGTGTGTCCAAGATACAATAAATGTTCTCCAAGGGAAGAATGAGTAGCATCATCCTTTTTTTTTATTGGAACATTGCCATTTCACAGTCACATTTGTTAGCATAACCTCTGGCCCCATTACGGGACTATAAGCCGACAAGCATGATATAAGTGTGTCGTTTTTAGTGTGTTTCCAGTGTAAATAATCTCGCAATTGTTTTAAAGCATTATAAGTTGCACCTCGTATAGGAATGCGAAATTTTCAATGGCACAGATTTTCTGAGCATGTATGTACAACACATTGTGATGGCCCTGTAGGTTACGCTCACGGAAGGAAGCAAAAACGAGCCAATAAGAGCATACCTAACGAATACGTGAACGTGCGAAAAAAAAAAAAAATCGGCAGATTCCATGTACTGTGGGAATCGATGTTATGCGAAGCATGCGCGGGGCGGTGACTGTGGCGTAATTTCTCGCATTGAGCGAAACGTTACGGAATGACGCTAGAGAAATGTGGAAGTGGCATACGCACACTCATATGTTGAAGAGTCGCATATGTATTATATAACCAGTTGTTTGCACGCAGTAGTGCAACGATGCCAACAGCAACATGGGCGTTACCAACACCAGACGCGATAAGCTGATATGTAGTGCTTATATTCTTCAATACTGGATAGCGCGAATTCGAACAAGACAAAGAAGAAACACAGATGCACAGGGCAGGCGTTACTCGCAACTAAGCTTCATTCAAGAAAGTTTCCCTAGATACTTTTTTATTTTCTGTTTTTTCTTTTAATAGAAATTTTAGTACATTTTGTTCTTTTATCTAATTTATCGATTTTGGCCTGCGATACTTAGGTGGTGCAGGCAGGGCATAGTTTTTTTTAATTTATATTTCATTTATTTTCGCCCAACTCCACTTTAAAGTAAAGATAGATACACAGTCGAGTGGCGCGCGCAGGCGCACTGCACGTACGTTACAGTTGTTACAGTTGTTATGCTTATACTTGTCCGTTATGACGGAGAACGCGCGCATGTTTCACGAACCCGTGTGCATGTGTAAAAGGTGTTCTTGACAGCTCTGGAACAAGGTCATCATCGCCGTGATCAGTGAGCCCCAGCAGCTGGACCGGACTTGTTAATCGGATCCGTTCGTGATCGCTGCTACGAGTGGTCTAAGTGCAGTTAAGTGCGAGGTACAGCTGGTGGAAATCCTGGATGCCTCTTACGATGAAATGATCTATGATGTCTCCTGTCCTGGATGTGGTGGTCTTTTGATGCCCTGTCCACATCCAAGCCGTCTTTCACGCAGTATAAGGACCAGGCGTTGCTGGGTCATGATAAATCAATGTTGAAGTCACTGGTAATGACGAAAGGCCTGGTTCTCTCGGCAGATTTATTATAGGAAGCATTGATCCCGGTTTTTGTGTAGTCCACGTGGTCCACAACGTGGACCACGTGGATGAGTGGATGGTAGTTGAGCGTCTTCCAGGGGTGTTCTGTATTCAGCTTCCTCCCTTTCCTTGCGTCCGCCGCAGTGGTGTAACGGTCACGGTGCGCGGCTGCTGACCCGAAGGTCGCGGGTTCGATCCCGGCCGTGGCGGTCGAATTTCGATGGAGGCAAAATGCTAGATGCCCCTGTACTGTGCGATCTCGGTGCACGTTAAACAATACCAGATGGTAAAAATTAAACAATACCAGATGCACGTTAAACAATACCAGATGGCTACAGGGTCTGCCACTGCAGAAGTTCTGTATAATATCCTTCGCCGTAACACACCGAAGCCTTAGAATAACAGAGATCTGAGCTGATTGGTAGGTATTCATGCTAAAAGACTGGGCGCGCAAACACGGACACTAGAGATAAGACAGATTAGTCGGCGTTTGTGTTGTCTTGTCTTCTCTTTTGTGTCCGTGTTTGCACGCCCGGTCATTTAACGTGAACGCCGAAGCCGTTACTACTAACACTAGCATAATTTGAATATGAGCTCTGAAATAGATTTTTGTATTTTTGTGGCTAGGTGCGATCAGTGGGGATCGTGATTTAGCGTTTCGTCATGTTACAAGATTAACCACAAAAAATTTGTTTCGAACAGCTGAGGCTATTTGGTGACCCAAAATTTGCTTACATTCATTGTATGTAGCAGAAAATGCGCACAATAATATAGTGAAAAGGTCACTGAAGTTGAATTGACACGCGTAAGCTGTTTGAATTGAGTGTCGCGCGTTCTGTTTCTAGTTAGCATCCAAAGCATCCGTGGTTTTCGTACGGTTGGGACAAATGTGGCAAGCGGGTTACACTGTGTGTGCTTCTATGTGCTTGTTCTGGACGGGATCAGTGATTGTCGACAAGAAAATAAACTTCTCGCGCTGTACAACAGACGATCGGCGCCACGTGCTACGTCTTTTCTTGCTACTTAGTTCGTGTCTTAGAACCAATTTACGTACACGAATACATTCTAAAGAAGCTAGTTAACATGTCCATATAGTAGGTGAAACGTAAGAACGCCGCGATTTCTTTCGAATAAAAAACAAACAAATAAAAAATGGGGCAGCTACGCGCTAGTGGTGCGGACACTGAGGAAACAGCAGAGCTGGTGGCCTTCCCTTCCTCCTTTCCCTCTTCCTCCTTGCCCTCACTTGCCTTTCCCACCCCTTGCTATACTGTACTGTGCAAGGCTATGCTATGCTTTCTTTCTCTCTTTTTGTTTCTTTTTTGTCTCTCGCTATTTCTTTCTCCTTCTTTCATTTTCTCTTTTTTATCTGTGTTTTTCTCTCTCTCTGTCGTTCTCTCTTTCTTTTTCTTTTTCTCTATCTCTTTCTCGTTCTCTCGCCCATAGCAGCGCAATAATAAGGTTACCGTAAATGCTTGTTCTGCTAGCGTGCCTGAATAGCCATAAAAAAAAAAAAGAACCTGGTTAGCCGAGTGGTTACGACGCTCGCCTTCGGGCCGCGGGTTCTAATCTTGCTTCGCCAATAAATTTTATTTTGTTTTGTTTTGTTTATTTCTTCTACTCCTTTTCCTCTTCTCCCCTCCTTCTACTTTCCTTCCTCTAACGTGTTGCTAGGCGACGTGAGATGCCATATAAGGTACAGGCCGTTCATGATAACGATAGTTTTTTGTTAACGCCACACGGGGCTTTGCCGAACTTAAATAGTTCCGCTGTTAAAAAACAACAACCCATCCATCGTAACAGGACCTATATACGTCCCTCACGAAGGTGCCGAAACATCTCGCATTTGTTCAGGCCTTTCTTACGGTTTTATTGCTTTCTTTCCGGTCCTCAGTCTGGAACGATTTCTTTCCCTGCATTATACGCTTGGGTCCATTTCGCGGTGCAACAGGGTGTGCGCTGCAAGTGCTCAATCATTCCGCAACCGCAAATTTTCTTGTCCGGTGTTAGCACGCTAAGCATGCTCAGTAACCGGCTGTTGCCACAAGTTCCTTAGCCCGGAGCGCAAGAAGCCCCACTGCCACCAACTCCGATACACATACTTCGTTATCGCGCCTCACTGCGTGTAATATGAAAGCGTGGAAGACGGAGCAGCATCGACAGAAAGGAAAGTGCTAGACGAGTAGTTCAGCGAGTTCTTTCTTTCTCTCCAAGACTAAGCAGGCTTTTGACATTACTTGACGAGAAGCTCCGGAGCGCACATCCCCCCGTTTCCCGTAAAGATTCAGCAATACCTAAGGCGAGCAAGTTAGTGATTGCTGTGCGAGGGAAGCTTTTCGCACTTTGTTGTGCTTCGCGTACAGAGGAACTTTCTTCGGCCGCGTTCGGGGACGAGTATTATATGATTCTCCGGTTTCGGCCTTCAGGTGACGAAGTTACCTGGCAGGGAAGGCATCGCGAAGCCACTGCAGTACGCCAGTGCTGGTCCACTCAACTAACCCCACTTTTGCCTAGCTAGAAGCCATATTATTAAAAGTGCACACGTTACACACGTAAACTTCTTTACGTGTGTTTTACCTTATGCAGGAGAAGCACAACCGCACGCATCACTTTCGGGTCATTCCACGCCAAACGTCCCTGCCATTTTGGCGACCATGTCAAATGTACTAGAAAAAAAATCGTGCTCATTTCGTGCTTTGAAAACAGCGAATTGCAAGAATATTTTGGAGAAAAAAAGTTGGTCACGTGGGAGCCTTCCGAATTTCGCAGAATGCCGCCTGAGTGTGGGTTTTCAGAAAAAAATATTCTAAGGGTATCGTTTCTTGTTTCAATACCAAGTTTGGTTTAGGTATTAAATAAAGGCGTTTCTCTAAGTTGTTCGGAGCTCAATAATATTACTGCAATTTTTCTGTCATATACGCATCCAGCAAATTAGCCAAAATGTTCAGTGTTTGTATGTTTCCCCTTATAATATTGCGTTGTGTATAAATACCTGAGTCATAAATACTTACTCTACAGAAGGTATATTTTGTGTAAAAAATAATCTCAGACCATTGGTGCTTTTAAATTTTACAAAAAAAATCACAAATTTGAGAAAATCATAATTTTGGTCCACATTGAGACGCAATTTACAGCACGTGGTGCTCTAATTAAAAATTAGCGTTATACATTATTCGAAAGGAAATAAGTCGTTCTAGTTATATGACAAGTTTTATCATTAAAATATTTTTGTTTTAAGGAAGAAATTAACTTTTTGAAGTTCCCAATTGACGGCTATCTTCCCATTTGGTCATACGGCAGCTTCATCGTTGAAATTCCCCATTGCCGTCAATAGGGTACTTCAAAAATTATTTTCTTCCTTAAAACAAAACTTTAGTGATAAAATTTGCCATATATTATAAGAAGAACTATTTACTTGCTTTCGATTGAGGTATAAAGCTGATTTTTAATTGGAGCACCACGTGGTGTAAATGGCGTTTTAATGTGGACCAGTATGATGATTTTCTCGAATTTGTGATTTTTTTCTCGTAATATTTGGAAAACATCCGTGGCCTGAAAATATTTGAACCCAAAATATACCTTCTGTAAACTAAGTATTTATGACTCAGACGTTCATACATAACGCAATATTTTAAGGGAAAAAATCCGAACATGGAACATTTTGGTGAATTTTCTGGAGGCGTATATGGCAGAAAAATTGCAGTAATATTAGTGAGCTCCAAACAACTTAGAGAAACGAAACACATTTGCTTAATATGTAAACCAAATTTGGTATTGAAACAAGGAATGATACTGTCAGAAATAATTTTTCTGTCAAACCACACTCAGACGGCATTCTGCGAAATTCGGAAGGCTCCCACGTGACCAAAAATTTTGTTCTTTCCAAAATATTGTAGCAATTTTACTGTTTTCAGGGCAAGAAATCAGCACGATTTTTTTCGAGTACATCGGAGATGGTCACCAAAATGGCTGGGACGTTTGGCTTGGAATGATCCTTTCGCCATTCTGTTTAGGTCGCCTTATCACCCCGCCTCCTTATAGTTTCACCCTCTTTCTTATTTTTATCCCCCTTCATTACTTTCGCTTATCTTCTTCGAGGCGCGAAAAGAAAAAAAGGATACAGACATTCAGGTGTTATTCACTGCCTTCTAGCTCTGACGTAAACGTCTACATGTCAGTAATTCAATCCTTCCGAGGATTTAACTCTTCCGAGGAATAACCAGGCGCTGTGGCTTACGGCAGCGCACGGTCGTAAATTTTTTGTTTGCAACCACTGCGAATTCCGCTTGCGCTACAAGATGACTTGTAGTCGGGCGCTACGGTTTCGATCGCCTAGGAACACACACAACACACACACACACACACACACACACACACACACCACACACACACACACACACATATATATATATATATATATATATATATATATATATATATATATATATATATATCGTGTATTCTACTCGCTTACTCGCATGACAAAGAACCTTATGGACACACCGTAATACATCACTGGGGCCCTAAACGGACAGATAAAAGCAACACTGGCTGGCTCGGACTCTCAAACTGCCTGAATCCTCATTTTCTTCTTCACATTCAGCAACTACCAGATTTTCTTGCCGGTTCTAGCAATCTGTCGCCGATGCTTTTCCCCCGCAATTGGCAAAAGTAAATAAACAAACCAATAAGCAGAATGCAAGATTGTCAGACAGCAAACAAAACAGTTTGGAATAGATACCGCTCCGTTACCGTTTTTGAAATGATGTATCGTACGTGATGCGGCTTGTTATGATTGACGATGTTGCCTGCGGTAGAATCCGTATCAGCAGCCATTTAACTTTGTTACGCCAAAAATATTCTGAACTGGGTCGCATATATACAGAAGGCGTCTTTGTGCATTCTTCGAACTCCGTTATTCGCTCTTACGGCCTCAGAGATATCACGTGGCTCTTGACCGCCCCGTTTCCGAGATCACTCCTTGTGATGCGCGAGAGCATGGCTCCAGGCGGGCGCAAATTCACAAAAGGCTTAACCCGGAAGGCACAGTGCAAAATTTCCTCTTTCTTTTCGTTTTCTCCTTTAGTGTTTCGTTCGCAACAGGGCACCCGCGATAGGCCGAGATAAGAGGCTCGGCCGTGCCCGTGTACACACAGAAGCAGGCGCTATCGCACTCCAAGGGGTATACGTACAGGGGGCAGTGCCTTGGTGGCCACAACAGACGACGACACATACGAGCCGGTGGTTTATATATATACGGAACGCCAGAGCGCGCTACGTTTGCACAAAAACAGGAAGATACACGAATTCACTCACGCTGGGCCTTCGTAAATATGTATACACGCTCGCGCGACTCGTGTACGCGCAATGTGTATAGCGGAGCCCTTATCGCCCTCTGGCCAACTGTCCCGTCTGCGTGAGCGTCGCGGAGACCGTGATGGGCCAGCGCTTCGAGCCTTCGGAGCCGACAGCACGTGGGCGCGCAGCATCATTGCACGCGCGCTGCCTGCTGAGGCTGCAGAGACCCCGTCGATGTGCTGCCGACGTCATTTCTGGGAAGCGTGCGAAGGGGAAACGCCCACACTGTACCCCAGCGCGGGCCCCTGTGTCGTCGGTATATAGAAGAAAATTGATCTGACGGTCTATGGCACACTGTGCTCGTCCCCATCTCTTCCTTTGTGCTGCGATCGCGCCCTAGGCAACACTGCTGGCAGCGAACGTAACAAGATAGATATCCTTTCGTACCAAGTTTCGCGCATCGTCTCATAAGCTCCCGCATTCTCAGCCTACTCCATTTACTAGACTGTCATATCTCTTACTTATTTGTTTTAGTTTTACTTCTTTCTTGGGTTGTTGCGTTCATAATGCCGCAGCGCCGCTCGTATCTTTCATTATTTCGTTCTGCCGAAAGTGCGCGTGTGGCATTTATAAGTGGCACGCAAGCGACTCCCTTTCCTCCCCGCTTTTTTTCACGTTATTAAGCAGAAATAACGAAAGCGGCAGAGTCGAATTGACTCTCGTGTTTGATATAACCTGTGTTTCTCGGTTATATATTTCTTGAAAATCGGCGGGTGTTTATCAGAGTTTATATTTTTGGAGGAAATTCAGCGTTTATCGGCGTTTATTTCTCGTAAATGCCCAATTCTCCGAAATTCGGAGTTTTGCATTATTCTCAAAACCCCCAAATTTTATATAAATTCATATCCGAATACTAAAACATCAAAATACACAAAGCATGTTTTATTTTTTCTAGAAGGTTTGAATGCACAAAAACATATATGCACAAGCGAAAGACTTGAACACAAAGCACCTGTATTTGGGCGTATAACAACCTTAGCCTAAAGCTTATTGTAAAACACGCAAGCATACTTTGCGAGGTTGCTGTCAGTGATCGAAGAGCGCTCCTTTCGATTGACGACTCTCAGCTTTGAAAACGCCCTTTCAACGTTAGCGCTAGAAACATGTAGCGCCATAAGACGCAGCGCGCAGCGAGAAAGCACTGGCCACTGGACATTGAAAGTCTCCAAAACGACAGGGGTTCAACAATGTTACATATTTTATAGCATTGATAGTTCGCAAAATCGCTCAGGAGCTGGCTCATGTCATCAGTTTCAAGAAGCACTAATTGAAAAATAGGCGCATAGGTTTGGAACGCGCAGGGCAGCTCATGCTTCACATTTGGATTCACAATTTCAACACAGTACCAAAACGATTCTTTGGTGTACTGGAGTTGGTCGCACAGGTTCCTTTCAGATGTCTGTCTCCACTTTTCGGCGACAGCAGCGTAGTATCCGTGAATGTCTGCGATAGTCGTTAAGCGCTCATTCTCGTTAAGGAGGTCCAACAGACTTGTGACATCTGATGGGAAGACCTCGGTTGGATCACGCCATTGACTGATGAGTGCGTGCAAACGAACCCCCAGTATGGGATAAACTTTGTGTACCAGAGTACTCTCTGCCTCAAGTTCCTTAATGATTGAGAGCACGGCACACGAATTGGTCTTCAGAAACCTCATCCTAACGAGCAAGGCGTGCATAGCTTCAGGCGATGAAATAAGACTCTTGAGCTTCTCACACTTCGTTCCTTGGCTTCGTCGCTTCTCAAGAAAGACAAAATGGAGCGCCAGTAGTCCAAAATATCTTCTAGAGATTCATAAAAAGAGAACCACCTCGACGGACATACGGTTTTCAGGGACTTGATGGACATGCCCATGGCCAAGCACGCAAGACCAAACTTACGGCGCAGCTCCCGCGACGACTTCAACAGGGCAGGAAAGTGCACAGCAAAATCGTCAACTACGTTAAACGAGCTCGTCCTGATTCCATCCTCCAGAGAGTTGTTGAGTAGGTGGCACGGATCTTTGAAGTGAAGCGCCTTGAATATGGGGTTGGAGAGTTGCAAGTCGTTGTGAAGCTTCTGCATGTGGGAAGCTGAGTCGGAGCACAATACAGCTACATCGCCTAATACAGCTACGCGCGGTAAACTTGAAATTGGTCATATCAGAGGATGCATCAATCAGCACTTAGAACTTGCCCTTTCGATAAAGAACGGAACCAGGTTATATTGGACCTTGAAATCGGAGTTTATCGGATAAATCCGAATGGTCAAAAATTTTACCGGCGAATGTTTATCGGATTTTTTCGGATAAAACCGAAAACGCGGAGCCCTAGTTATATGTTATACAGGTCGCATGTATTGGCTGGCGCTGATCGTCCGAAGCAGAGTGTCGAGTTGTAAAGTTGAACGAGAGCATGCCGTATATACATATTTATGATTGGCGTCTTTAACGCATTGCATAATTATTAATTATAACGGTGATCATGTATACTTATAACCATACATACGCTGACTACCGTATCTCACACGCACAGCAACGACGAATGTTTCATTCCGTGGCACCCTGCAATAAGGGAAGAAGGCATGAACTTCATTTCCGCCACACTGCACAAGAATTACAAACCCACCATGCTTTACAAACCATATATGCATGGAAGCTTATATGAAGGAAAGAAGTGGAAATCTTAAGGGCTCGTTTTTCTTTGTTATACACAATATTAATGAGCACTAACAGACAATAATGCCAAGGAAGGTATAGGGGATGTTATTAGTAGTAAATGTAAGGTAAATGTGAAGAAAGAAAAGTGGACGAAAAGATAACTTGCCGCGGGCAGGGACCGAACCTGCGACCTTCGAATAACGCGTCCGATGCTTTACCAACTGAGCTACCGCGGCGGCAATCCCCCCGTCCACTTTATGGGGTATATATGTACATTTAAACGTGGGAGTGCCAGTCAGCGCCGCCAGTAGCCATTATGGCAAGTGGAAGCTTATATGTGATACACCCTAGAATTCAAAGCCTGCACACCGCAACAGTTTTGATACTTCCCACGATAGCTAACAAGCGCCTCCACTTCAAGCTTAAAACACGTATAATTGTTCCCATGAGGTATATATATATATATACCAAGTTGAGTTACACATTTACTTGTGCACGCCTATGCTGTCGAAAATTTACCCTCCTTCCTTGCCGAAAAAAATAAGACCTGAAGAAAGAGAAGAGGCAGTACAGGGACGTGGGCTTGCACCATATAGGCCAACCCCCGGGCGGCTCTGGGCGCCTTTACTGCACCCATGTCTCCTCAATGGGTCAGCTGAGACGTGGAGACTTCAAATCAATTTAATCCCATATCTGGATTCGTACAGCAAGGCGGCTCGCCGCATTGGGCCTGTATCAATCTTCGTTTTCTGACTGATCCGTCGGTTTATCTGACGGCATTACAAACGTTGGTATCATTTGCCACTAGCTTTACCACAACATTTGAGTGAGTGAGTGAGTGAGTGAGTGAGTGAGTGAGTGAGTGAGTGAGTGAGTGAGTGAGTGAGTGAGTGAGTGAGTGAGTGAGTGAGTGAGTGAGTGAGTGAGTGAGTGAGTGAGTGAGTGAGTGAGTGAGTGAGTGAGTGAGTGAGTGAGTGAGTGAGTGAGTGAGTGAGTGAAACAACTTCATTAAAGAAACCAGCGGATCGAGGCCAGGGCCTAGGCTGCGCCAGGGGCGGTGGAGAGATCATGTCTCCCAGCCGCCTCCCGGGCTCGCTGGATGGCCCATATTTGATCTTGCCGATCTGAGCTGATCAGCCCGGCTTCCACTGCACATTAAGCTGTTCCGATGAGACTGAATATTCATCCTGTATATGTGCGCATTCCATAAAATGTGTTCTAGGGTGGCGTGTTTCAGAGCGCAGCTCTTAGGCGCCCGTCCCTGCGTTGAGCGGCGTCGCCGTCGGTGGCGTAACCGGGTGAACGAGTACGTGTCACAGGAATTGGGCAAGCCCCACTACCGTGTCGAACGAAAACGAAGTATGTGCTACAGGAATTGGGTAATCAAACAAGACGTGCGTTAGAACAAGGCGCTCTTTCGCCGTCGCCGTGCAGAAGAAACACACAGAGAGGCCCCAAACAAGTACCAAGCCATGCACCAGGCCCTGGAAACGGCCAACTACGATTCAATGGCGCAGTTCTGGGAACGTCACGGCGTCATGTAAAAGGCGGAGTACATTTTGGTCCTCTGAGCGGGTAATCGTCGTCCCACCTTCATGCTACCCCGCACCGCGCAGCAAAGGTGGGTGAATTACTTTAACCCATGGGTGGCGTCCATCCTAGATTCAAACATGGATCTTCAGATATCGCTTGACGACACGTAAGCATGTGCCGCTTACGTGGTGGAATATGTAAATAAGGTGAACCGAGGTATGTCCAATCTGAACCGGGCAGTGCAAGAAAATGTCAAAGAGAAGGGCGACATGGATTACACGCAGGCACTGAGACATTTGGGGGTGAAGATGCTCAAGGCGATTAAATAGTGGTACGCAACTGTACATACGTACATGTCTCTCTCAAAATGTTTGTCTCAACTTATCGCAAAATCAAAACACCTGAACAGCTACCCTCAGAATTCGCATTAGGTAGTATCGTAATCGTCGGTGAATTTTGTGCCGCATAGTTTACACGAGTCATCTGGGTATAGCTCAGGGTACATGCGATTTAGGTGCACCGAGATGGGAAACGTTCTGGGTTGAAGTCACCTCCAGTCAACCTCCTGAGATCTGTCTAAGTTTGGAGCTATAGGTGGCTGAAATCTGCGCCTCGACTTTCGGTAGAACTGGATGATGTCACAGAATCTAAATATTCTGTCCCTCTGCTTCCAGGCCTCTCCTCGCGTTACCCCGGGGGAAGCTTCTTCGCGAGCACGGTGAATGAGACCTCGCGCGACGCGGTGGGCTTCCTCGTTGAGGTTGGGAGCGGGGGACTCACAGGAGGTGTGGGCTGGCAACCATATGATGTATCTTTCTTCGAATTCCTCAGATGATATGAGCTTGGCCTTACCGAGGAGTATGTTAGTGGCCTCGGGCGATATTCTTCCTCCGCATAGTTCCTGATGGCCGATTGCGAGTCGCTGACGACGTACCTACATTTGGGGGAAATTATATGGTCTGAGCAATAGCCACCTCTTCTACGATTTCAGTTATTGGAGCGTATTGATCACGCGCTTATGCACTTGCGTACGGCAACGTAGGATTCGTGACTTGGCTACTCCGCTGCGTCCACGAACGACGCCTTCTTGTCTCTACCGTAGGCCTTGAGTAAAGTTTTAGCTCTGTTTTCTCTTCAGCCCTGATTAATTTCGGGGTGCATTTTTTTGGGCAGATTGGAGACCTGGATCTATTCTCCGAACATCTCTGGAACCCACACTTTACATCCTTGTTGGCTGTGATAGCTTACCCCTAACTTCTTTAGGATACTCCGGCCTGCATGTGTGCGTGCTGGCTAGTCTCTCCAAACTGGGCAATCTGATGAGCCTCTATCAGCTCCTCTAAAGTGTTGTGTATGCCCAGTTGAAGTAGTCGCTCGGTGCTGGTGCTATCTGGAAGGCCTAGAGCTTGCTCGTATGCCTTTCGTATGAGTGCGTTGATCTTGGCTTTTTCGGCTGTTTACCAATTGAGGTATGCCGCTGCGTATATAATGTGACTTATGGCGAAGAGATAAGCCTGACGATAAGCCTCTTTCATGCCCTGGTGTTTGTTTGTGACTCTCTTGATTAGCCTTATTGCGTTGGTGACTTTGGTTACTAGCCTCCTGACGGTTTCTTCGTTAGTGCCCTTGGATATCGTCAAATATTTTCCGCTCTACGACACATCATTGATGCAATGTTTATATTAAATGCAAAAAGGGGCGCAATACAAAACAGGGACACAAAGAAGAGAACGACGACACAGGCGTACACTCACAACTGGAATTATATTGAAGAGTTTATCTTTTCAGAATTTCATCTTTATTTTTTTTTTTTGCATTCAAGATGAATCGTTATCAACTAGCCCAAATGGCCGTTTTGATGCAATGTTTAGTTTTGCCGGAAAGCACAGCTGCAGTCGACGCC